>NC_039248.1:15655939-15853439 GCF_003368295.1 Carassius auratus | reverse complement strand
TTAAGGAAATTAAAAGGGTAGGCCTTAAGGTAGCCAATGATGTGCTGTTTTTAAGTCACATGACAACTGAATGTCCTCCCAAAACTCCTTTTCCCACTGTCACCCTGACACAGAAGACACCTGTTGAAGTGCTCCAGAAATTGCTCTATTAACCTAATTTCTAAACATATTTTTTTCAAGGGGGATTTTTTTGCAACATCTTTGGTAAGTAAATTAGATATTTTAATTCATAAATCAATTTTGTCTAACATAGTTTTAATGTAAATTAAGAAAATATCAAGGTTGCCATATGGCAACTCTGTACCACTATGGAAAAATAGGTGCGTTGCCATATGGCAACACTGTACCACAGTGGAATTGCCGTAATGTATTTCCCCATTGGGATTTTTTTATAGATAGTAGCATCAATTTAATTATTACAGTTATTTAATGATTTGAAGTGTTTCTTGTAGTATGGAAGTTTTTTCCTAACATAATTAAAATGAAAATGCTTAAAAAGATCAAATAATAAATCAAAGTCTCAAAACAACTGTTCAAATGATACATCAAATGGTCAAAATATTAAATAATACATCAAACTCTCAAAATGGCTGCACAAATTAAAAATCAAATGCTCAAACCATATTTCATTTCCTCATTCGGATTTGATTTTTAATTTTCATCATCAACCCAGTATAAACCTGTCATAATTGAATATAAAACTCAATGCTCAAATCATGAATCAGATGCTCAAATTATAAATCAAATGCTCAAACGCACATCGCAAATGATAAATCAAATGCTCAAACGCACATCGCAAATGATAAATCAAATGCTCAAAAGGACATCGCAAATGATAAATCAAATGCTCAAACGGACATCGCAAATGGCAAATCAAATGCTCAGAGGGACATCGCAAATGATAAATCAAATGCTCAAACGGACATCGCAAATGGCAAATCAAATGCAAATTATGAATGTCAATCAAGTAGCATGGGCGGAGATTTGAGACGGAACGGACGGGAAATCAATAGTAACTTAACTTTACATCAGTGCTCAAACTCAGACAGACGCTTCGACGATATAGATTTTTTTGTAGCCTAAAATGGACAAAAGTTTAATTAGTAAACTCTTAAGGGATGCAGCAGAGGCCCTGGAGCAGAGCTCATCGATTACCGGCCCTCCCCAGCAGCATCCAGATCGATGTGCACAAGACGAGCAAGGTGATGCTGAGTCCCAATTCGCATACTATCCGTCCTAAATAGTATGCGAAACTAGAATTAGTACGTCCCAAATCGTAGTATGTTGAGAAGAGTATTCCAAAGATACCCGGATGGTCTACTATTTCCGGTTAGAATTCGAAGTGCAGATCAATGCACACCCTAAGTGCTAATATTGCCCACAACCCATTGCGTGCGGGAGGGAGGAGCTTTGCGATGGCTTTGCGGTGATGTAAATATGGCAGCCGGATGCAGCAGCGGAGATGCGCCCTCAGCTTTTAAGTGTAAGAATTCAAATGTTTAACCCTAATTAAAGTTATATTTTATTTCGTTACACACATTGCACATGAACGTCAGAACCAGCCGCCTCACAAACGACCTGCGTTTAGTTCTACGACGACGCCGCCCTGCTTCTTGGTAGAAGAACACATTGTAAAATGTATTGTGATAAAAAACAATGAGAAAAAAAGATGGGAATAGTAAATAAAATTTTATTGGACATAAAGAATGAATGAAAGGTTTACAGTTGTGGTGTGCGTAACTAGTCAACCACGTTGTCATTCATGTTGCATGACGTCATCGAAGTATGTCCCAGAACGTGCATACTCTTTTGCTACACACTCAAAAGTATGTACTTTTTCCTCACAAAAAAGTACATACTTTTAGGTCGTAGTATAAGTAGGCGAATTGGGACTCGAATTGGGTTCTTCTTCTTCTTCTTTGATTTTAATGGCGGGTTGCGAACCAACTTCCAAGGTGCATACCGCCACCTACTGTGAGTGTGAAAAGAATGAATAACCCTTTTACTGTCTATGGAATAACCCTCCTATATCCTATTACATAGCCCACTATTCTTAATAAATCTCATGACTGCTTGCATTTGTTTCCTTGAATTTGGACCATCATTTAACATGCTAGTTATATTAAATTCTTGGCATCCTAGTTCTTGTAACTCTTCCTTAAGAATCCTCCTTTGTAATTCATATGTCTTGCATTTCTGCATAACATGCTCTACAGTTTCCTGTACTGAACAGACATCACATAGACCTGTGTCATGTTTCCCTATAATGTGTAAAGTTTGATTTAGATTTGAATGCCCGGTTCGTAAATGTGTGAAAATAACTTGCTCTTTTCTTCTTAAGTTGTGAATTATTTTGCTTTTCTTTATGGTTTTTTGAACCTTATAATAGTGGCGTCCTGTATGACATGAGTCCCACACTGTCTGCCATTTCCTATTGCATGCTTCTGAAATCAAATGTTTTCCTTCTGATCTACTGAGTGCAATCGTTATGTTTGGTTCTTTCATTTTAATTGATTCTTTGGCAATCTTGTCTGCTTCCTCGTTACCTTGAATTCCCATTTGTACTGGTACCCACATAAATTGTATTATTATTCTTATCTGTCGTAAACCGTATAACCTTATTATGATTTCAGTTAAAATGTCAGATCTATTTGTTTCCAGTGATTGTAAACTTAAAAGGACTGCCATTGAATCAGAATATATTATAACTTTATCCGGTCTAACTTCATACACCCACTCTAGTGCCATTAAAATAGCTATCATCTCTGCTGTATATACTGATGCACCATCTGATATCCTTCCAGCCTTCCTCACCTCAAACTCTGGAACATAGAATGCAGCCCCTGTCCTTCCAGTCTCTGTACTCTTTGACCAATCTGTATAAATTTGAAGAAACGTGTAGTATAATTTTTTTATATACTCATACACATATGTATATAAAACATTTTCACATAGCCTAATAAAAACTATATTTACAGCACTGCTAAATTTTATTTTGACAGCAACATCATTGGTGTAACATTAAATGTATCACCAGAAATAGAAATAAGAAATAAAAAAATTCCTCATAATTGTATTTGGGAAGTAAGATGTTTTAGGGCTGCACGATAGTGACAAAAAATCATAGCCTAATTGTTGATTATTCCCTTAAAATTGTATGGGGGATTATTAATTACAAATTATTGAATGATGTTTTGGATTGCCTAGTTTTATCACAGTGGTTCTTGACTCGTTTGCCCATGGCACCCACATTTCCCCATGGTAATTTTTTATGCTTATTATAATAAATTTGTTTACACAAAAATTGTAGACTTAAACAAGTACTGTCCCCCTTTACTTAACATGAACATAAATTGTAAGAATATGAGTAATACTGATAAATAAACACTTAACAAGTGTGTTTAATAGCAGTCCCAAACTAGTTTTGTTAAAACAATGTTGGATTTACCACAGTCTTTTAAAATACAAAGTTAATATCAGGCTATATACAAAATAAGACAAAGTGAACATAATTTGCCATTTTTGGGTTATGGAAACAACACTTACCATACACTATACGTACAAAAACTGTTAATACAACACGGAAACTCCTGATTAATAGAATGAAAATGCAAATCCTTCTCAGCTAACACGGCGTACTAGTAGTAACGTGTTATTTTACTTTTTATTTTGTGACTTTCTAATTGACAATGTATCGACGTTGCATGCTCATAGTTTCTTATGTAGTGAAGCAATATACAGGGTGCAATTAAAGAGTGTGTGCACTGCGCTACTAGCGGCTGTGACAGGTGAGAGACTTTTTATTTCAGAGTACACTTACGTCACTGGTCACTGGTAGTTCCTATTGTGCTGCTTTTTTGTTTGAACAATTACGTTATGGTGGCATCCGTAATCACAATTAGATATTTGAATAGTTGTGCAGCCCTATGTTCAGTGAATATTTCTGTATGTAACATGTATATGTGTACTTGGATGGAGTTTTACGATTTTATTTTTTTATTTGCAGGATTAGTATAGTGCAAGCAGAGTGGAAGCAGAAATCAATAAGGTGGTGTTGCAAGATTTGCAGATTTTCCTCGCCCAACCAGCGTGCCCTAATCACACACTACAAGCTTAAACACTGTCATCAGGCAAGTCACTGTCCACTCCCATGCATCTATAAAGATTGTGTATGCACATTTAGGAGTGAACTGTCTCTGAAGAAGCATTTAACCTGCGAACATAGTCAATGTCTTCAAGCCTCCTCAAAATTGCTTAAAGCAACATCAAATGTGAACTGTGACCTGTGTAATTTTTCAGAGGCTTGCAGTATTTCACAGTATTTTGCTCATCTTACAACACACATTAAAAAGAAAGAGTCAGTGACGTGCCCCTTTCAAAACTAGTTTCCAGAGCAGTGTGTGCAGAGCAGTTCCTACAAAAGTAGGAATCATCGCCACAGCACTTTTCAAGATTTTCGAACAGACTTGTATCAAACTTGCACAACAGTAGATAGTGACATAGATTGCTCAACAGTAGATAGTGACATAGATGTTGAAGACCTACAGGATTTGATAAAACACAAAGTAGCATCACTGTTACTTCGCATGCAAACAACTTTACACGTCTCAAAGGCCACCACACAGGAAATTGTAAATGAGCTTTGCAGTGTTTATTCAATTGTGCAAGAGTTCACTCCAAGAATAATTGAAAGTGTATTGGTTAAGCACAATTGTTTATTAACCAATGAATTGACTGCTGCCTTAGCTGAGATAGTTGAAAAAACAAATCCCCTAACTTCCATTTCAAATAGTGGCCCTTTGGAACCGAATACAAAAGAACCACTTATTACAAGGACAACTTCAAAGTAATTGAGCCAGTTGAATATTTGTTAGAATCGTCCTCCCAAAGAAAGTTTATTTATATTCCAATTTTGGAAGTTTTGACTGAGTTGTTGAACCGTGATGACATTTTGGATAAAATCCTGCAGGAAACTGCTGACCAATCCGGTCAGATTAAAACATACAGAGATGGACTGTGCTGCAAAGGGAATCCTTTGCTCTCCTCAGAGAGTCTAAACATTGCACTTGGGATGTATATAGATGACTATGAGGTATGTAACCCACTGGGCACATAAAAAAAAAAAGCATAAGGTCTGTGCAGTGTATTGGTTAATATCAAACTTGCCAGCACAGTATAGGTCTTCGGTACAATCAATTTATCTAGCTTGTCTGTGTAATAGCAGTGATGTAAAGATTTATGGCTATGATGCCATTTTTCAACCACTCATTAAGGACATTCAAGTCCTTGAAGAGGAAGGATTGTATGTTCAAAAACTGGGAACAAGTGTCAAGGGTTCTGTGTTGTATGTGTCAGCGGACAACTTGGGGGCCCACTCGCTAGCTGGCTTCCAAGAAAATTTTAATGTAGATAAATTCTGCAGATTTTGCCTAGCTAGTCGCAAGGATATTGACTTGCATGAAGTCAGAGAGGGGGTGTTTCCACTCAGGACAATTGAAACTCACAAACACACCCTTGATGAATTGAAGATGAATTCACTGGTTTCCCTGAATGGTGTAAAGAGAGACTGTGTTCTTGAGAAACTGAATTATTTTCAGACAATTCAAGGGTTTCCTCCCGATTTTATGCACAACCTGTTTGAAGGTATAGTACCAACAGAGTTAAGTCTTTGTATCAAGTCCTTTATCTCCAAAAGGTACTTCACATTAGATGACCTTAATGCTGTCATCAAATCATTTCCTTTCAAGTTTACTGACAAAACAAACAAACCACAACAAATTTCAAAGACTTTTGTGTCAAAACATTCAATTGGTGGAAACTGCCATGAAAACTGGACTCTGTTAAGGCTACTGCCATTGATGATGGGTCACAGAGTACCAGAAGGAGACAAAACTTGGCTACTAGATCTGAAAGATATTGTTGAGCTCCTAGCTACTGGACAATTTTCTGATGAGACATTGTGCTACTTGGAGTCCAAAATCTCAGAACACAGGTGCTTGCTCAAAGAGTGTTTCCCAGATTTCCATATTCTCCCCAAACATCACTTCTTGGAACACTATCCTGAGATGATTCGTCGATTTGTGACAGATTTTTGGACTATTCGCTTTGAGGCGAAGCACAAATTCTTTAAGAGAGTTGTACATGATAGTAAAAACTTCAAGAATGTCTTGCTCACTCAGGCCAAAAAGCATCAGCTTGCTTTGACTTACTTCTTGGATTTGCCAAGTGTTTTCAAACCTGATCTAGAAGTAGGACGCGTTGCTGTCGTTTCACCTGACACACTTGAACGTTCAGTGAGGCAGGCCATTGAGCATAAATATGGAAACCTAAACACTGTACTACTTTCAACCCATGCATGCATCTATGGTACCAAGAACTCAGAGGGAATGTTTTTGTCTGTAGGGCACACCAGTGGACTGCCCGACTTTGGCGAGATTGTTAAAATGATAATTGTGAAAAACAAAGTGTCATTCATCCTCAAACCCTTCAAAGCCTGGTACATAGAGCATTTGCGAAGTTATGAGCTTACGAGTTATTGCTCTTCAGAACTGCAGGTTGTGGAACACCAGGAGCTTAATGGATACCATCCACTTTATCCTTATGTCAGAGCTGGCAAGTTAAATATCACACCAAAAACCTTCTTGCTTCACTAAGGTACATTTAATTTTTTTTAGGTGTTCACATTAAAATATGTAATCATCAATCAAATTAATAACATCTTTTTACTTTTTACCCAGTTGGAGAGAAACCCTGGAATCTTCTGTTCCTATTTCAAAATGCTGTTCCGCGTGATCATCTCCCCACAGAACATTCAAAAAGTTAGACTTGATCCTGTTCCAGATTCTGTTGATGGCCTCAAGCTTGAACTCAAAAGCAAGCTCCAGCTAAAAGATTCTTTTGACCTTCAATATGAAGATGAAGACTTCCATGATTTCTGTAACCTTACCTGCGTAGCTGATCTGCCCAAAGACAAGGTGACACTGAAGGTCCTTTTTACCTTTCCAGATACATTGTCAGACTCCAGTTTAGACACTACAATTTTAGGTGAATCGTCATCTCCATCAACTTCTTCACCCAGCATCCATTCAGAGTTATCTGCCGCCCGTTCGCAGCCATGGCCAACCACCTTTCCCATCCCTGTTTTTACCTATGATGTGGAGCTGAGGCTAAGACAAGGTAATGAGGCATTTCGAAAGGATGGAACACTTCTGTCAATTCCCAGAGACATTAAGATTGAAATTCTTGAGAAACTCGCAGAAAATATATACTCATACAAAGCCTATCCTGGGAATGAAGAGATTGAGAGTGTAGCGGCTGCCTTAATTGAAAAACACCCCTGTCTCAAAGAGCCAAGCTCCACATCTGGTTTGTATGGGTGGAAAATTAGTTTGAAATTTAAAATGGGCAATTACAGACAAAAGCTGAGAGATGCTGGTTGTCAGGAACTGAAAGTGAATTCTGAAAGGAGAAGTCTTGGGGAGACAAGAGGAAAGCGAAACAAAGTCAAGAAACCAAGACGCTGTGAAACTAATTTTCTACCAGATCTACCTCAGGGCAAAGACCGGGAAAGTCTAGAAAAGGAAAGAGAGCAAATGGCTGTGGAGATGATGAAGAGGACTCCAGACATTACATTGGTTGATGCTGCTATGAGCAGCACATATTCTTTGAGAAGCCAAGAAGTCGTTGATGAGGAGCCACCAGTGTCACAAATGAAAATCCGATGGCCAGCAATTTTCACTGAGAGACAGGTAAATTGTGTTTATTTGTTTCTGTGTGCTTTGAATTAATCAGAAAATCTTGGGCTGTGAAAGTTGTGCTGTTCTATTAGAAAGATATGGGCAAACTTAATATCCTAAGATTATGTTGAGTGATTTATTTATTTATTTATTTTTTACTTGTTAATGTTTTAAGACTGTCCCTGAGATCTTTGTTCAATTTGTAAATATATTTATGTTTTTATAGATCAGCAAAGAATTCACCAGGCTTGTGTCAAAGGATCTGAGCAAGTCCTTTTTGGAAGGCCTAGATGGTCATCTCTCAAAGCTGATACAGTTATTCCGATCAAAGCGTTATGAGGACATTCCAGAAATGACTTCAATACTGGAGAGCCTTGATAAGAATGTGAGTCAATTTATTTTAAAGCAGTCACATTACTTCCTGAACAAGTGCGCACCCTAGTCCGTGTTGCTTTCACATTCACCCGAACTGCGGCACGGTTTGAGTGCAACCAAACAAAGACCACTTCCTCCAGGTAGTCTTGGCTTCGGTACCCCAGTGGACACCCGAGTCCACATGACCGCGTTCACATTATGATTTTGTCATGTGGACTCGGGTGTGCACTGGGGTACCGAAGCCAAGACTACCTGGAGGAAAGCGACACGGACTCGGGTGCACACTTGTTCAGGAAGTAATGTGACCTGTGCATGCGTTTAAAGCTTATTATGATGTATTTAGTTACATATAATACATGTAAGGGATGATAGTGTTGATGATTTACCTTGGATACGAGCGAGAGTTAGCCTTCAGTGTGTTCGTGCATAGTGTGTGGAATCAGGACAACAATTATTAATATATATTAATAAATATATATTGAGCCACGTTCTGTTTTCTATCATGCGTCATGCACATTTGTGATGAATTAATAACGCACCAGGGTTTGATAGAATCCAGTTGAGTGTGAAACCAGAGCAACGCTGCGGGGGTCGCCGGAAACAATCGCGCTCGGAGTCCATAAGACCGCAACAAACGATCCCATTGTGAAAGCAGCCTTAGACACTCCTGGTTAAGTGACATGAGCTGGTTACATCCACTATTAAATCTTATTTTGGTGCTGAACAAAAAGGTAACAAACAACAGTTGTTGTTCCACATCACTGGTGATTTATTTACAACAAAAGTATACAAGTGTACATATTTGAAATTAATGTGTTTATTTTTCAAGACAGGGAGGGGGTGAAAGGATGAATGAAAAGAAAAACAAAGGATTGAACAAATAAAGCAGGTACTTTAACCATTAAAATTCACTTTTGAAGTGATACAGCGCCTGTTCATTGGAGTTGGATCAGACTCATGCACCGCAAGAGTTCACTCTTTGAAGGGCAAGTTGCTGAGATAAGAAACTATTTTCTCCTTCTTGCTACTATTAGCACTTAAACTGTTACACTGTTTTAAATATTAAGACCATTGTTATTTTATATTTGATTGTTTTAAGTGTAACATTGGTATTCTTGACTGTTTTCTTGTTCCCTTGTCCTGCTTCTTTTCTTGTCATGTTTGACATTTGATTGGGAATTGAAGACACTTTTATTTGAAGTTGTTAAACACAGGTTTAAAGGGAATTCTTTATGTACTCTTGTTCCTGTAAGGAAAATATCTGATAATGACAAGGAGAGTTATTTGTA
This sequence comes from Carassius auratus, assembly GCF_003368295.1. Lineage (NCBI taxonomy): Eukaryota > Metazoa > Chordata > Actinopteri > Cypriniformes > Cyprinidae > Carassius > Carassius auratus. The sequence continues at coordinate 15,844,039 of NC_039248.1, read as the reverse complement.
CTATTTTGGCTCTAAAATGGGTCTGTGCATAGAGAAGTTTGCAGATGTTTCTCTAAGCTATATATTTTAATATTTGATATTCTAGAATTGTTTTTTTTTTTTTTTTTTAAACATACTGTTTTCTTTTTACCTTGTCCAGCTTCTCTTTCCTTGTCATGTGTCTACTAATTACAATTGAAGACACTGTTTTTAGACAGTGAATTTTTTCAACAGCTTTTATTGTGAATTCTTCATGTGCACTTGTTCCTGTAAGGAAAATATCTGATAATGACAAGGAGAGTTATTTGTACTATTTTGGCTCTAAAATGGGTCTGTGCATAGAGAAGTTTGCACGTGTTACTGTGACCTGTATATTTTAACATTGGTATTCTAAAAAGAATTTCAAACAGACTGTTTTCTTGTTCCCTTGTCCTGCTTCTTTCCTTGTCATGTTTGATGTTTGATTGGGAATTGAAGACACTATTTTATTTGAAGTTGTTAAACAGCTTATAGTGAATTCTTCATGTACTCCTGTTCCTGCAATGAAAATATCTTATAGTGACAAGGAGAGTTATTTGTACTATTCTCTAAGAATGGGTCTGTGCATAAAGAAGTTTGCACATGCTTGTGTGAGCTGAATATATGTGAGGGTTTTTCTTGTGATGTTTTCATATCTTTGCAAGCTAATAGTTTTTGGGTGCAGTGCATCTGTTTGAAAAATAAATGCTGAGAGTTTCAATTTTGCAGCTGTGTTGATTTCATTTAAAAATCTGGTTCCAGGTAGATATCTAGAACTTCTTGTCAAAGCAAGCAATGAAGTCTAGTAAACTCAAAAAGTTAAGTTCTGATGTTGATGAAAAATTACTATTTTATGTCAATTAGACTTGGTTAATGGTTGTGAAAACATGAAAAATTAAGTTCAGCCAATATGTTTTTAAGTTGACTTAACAAAAAAATCTAAATGCTTATTAATTGATACAATACGTTGGCCCAATTTACTGCAAGTTATTTCAACAAATACATATAAGTTGAGTGAACTTAACTCCTCATGTTGGCTAAACTTAACTGAGTCAATGCAATAAGATGACTTGACCAAGTCAAGTTGTGTCAACAAATCATTTTTTACAGTGTATTGGAGCAAATGATATTGACTCTAGCCCAGCTTCATAAACCCACTCCTTTATTTTCCATGCAAATCCTTTACCAGTTGCATTTAAAATTTCCCAGCAATCATTCAGAACTTCCCTTACAGGATGACTATCTTTTTGTCCTTGTAAGTTTACCCAGTATGCCATTGCTAGTTTCTGTCTTCTTATACTTAATGCCATTTCTGAAGTCTCTACTTGTAATGCTGCAATAGGTGTGGTTTTAACTGCTCCTAAAATTAGTCTTAATGCTTTAGCTTGCATGACATCTAATTTCTTTAACAACGTTGATGATGCCGACTCGTAAACAATACATCCATAGTCTAGGGTTGATCACATAAGCTCAACATAAATGCCCTTTAATGACTGCTTATCAGCACCCCAATCTTGACCTGCTACTGCTCTCATTCCATTTAACATTTTTCCACATTTCTTTAATATAAAATCTACATGGTCCTTCCATGATAATTTGTCATCAAACCATACTCCTAGATACTTAAATTTTGACACTTTCTCTAAAGAAGACCCATATAATTTAAGTAGTTTATTCTCTTTAATTTTCTTCCTTATAAATATCTGGTAACATGTTTTGGATATTGAGAATTTAAATCCCCATTCTAATGACAATTTTTCAACTACTTCTATAGTTTCTTGAATTTTATTCATATTAAAAGATATATTCCTTCCTCTTTTCCACATTATTCCATCATCTGCATATAACCCAGTGCTAATTCCCGGAGCCACTTTTCCAAATATGTCATTAATCATTATATTAAATAATATAGGACTAATCACACTTCCCTGAGGTGTTCCGTTTTCCACACTTAGAATTTGATATACTTCACCACCCGCTTTAACATGAATTGTTCTGTCAAATAAAAAACTTAAAACCCAATTCTTCCTTCTATTCCTGTGCTCTTCATTTTAATAAGTAATCCCTCCTTCCACAACATATCGTATGCTTTTTTCCATATCAAAGTAAACTGCCACTAGTCCCTCTTTAACTGCTATAGCTTTTTTAACATCTGTTTCCAGTTTTACTAATGCATCTAATGTTGATCGTCCTTTCCTAAAACCATACTGATTAGATGCCAAGGCTCCCTTACTCTCAAGTACATAATTAAGCCTGTTCACAATTATTTTTTTCCATCAGCTTACATAAATTTGATGTAAGCGCTATTGGCCTGTAATTCCCTGCTATCGATGCATCTTTCCCTGGTTTAGCTACTGGAATTATTACTGCATGTTTCCATGACCTAGGCAGTCTTCCTTCTGTCCATATCTTATTAAACAAGTCCAATACTGCTTTAAGAGTTTTATCATTTGCGTATTTAATCATAATATAACAAATTCCATCTTGTCCAGGTGCTGTTGGTTTTATCCTCTGTAATACTCTTTTAAGTTCCCATATTTCAAAGTCAGCATCTTATGCCCCTTTTCCATCACGTCTCTTAGTATAAATACCAGGATGTTGATTTAAAATTCCCTTTCTATTCATTCTGTATTTCTGATCTAGATTTTCTGTACTGTGTGCTTTCTGAAAGGTTTTAACTAATAATTCTGCCTTGTCTTTTTCTGTTATAGCTGTCCTTCCATCTCCTGAGATAACTGGTATGTTCCTGGTTTTATATACTCCAATCATCTTCTTTAACAATCATCTTCCATACCTCTCCTAATTCAGTTTCCTTCCCTATGGATGCACAATAATCTCTCCAATATTTATTTTTTGCCTGCTTAATTGTCCTTCTAGCCTTTGCTCTCTCCCTCTGATATTCTATTACTGCTTCTGATGTGATAGTTCTTTTCAGCCTTTTAAAATGCTTTCTGGTTTTAATTGACTTTCTGCATTCATCGTTCCACCATGGAACAGCTTTCTTCCTCCCATTTCCTTCAACTTTTGATATACTTTTTTCTGCTGCTTTGACTAAACTCAAAGTTAATTTCTCTGCACACTTATCAATATCATCTTCTGTACTATAATTGTTTAATTCTAATTCACATGTTTCATTATACTTCTCCCAATCAGCTTTTTCAAATTTCCATCTATATTGTTTTACCATCATACTTCTTTGCATTTCAACTCCTACCGTACAAATTATTGGAAAGTGGTCACTCCCAACTGAAGACTGTTCTAACACCTCCCATTGACATTTTGCTGTATTGACGCTGAGACTATTGTTAGATCTACACATGATTTTATATGCCTCCTAATGTCAAACCTTGTTCCACTACCATCATTTAATGGAGCTCCCCTGTTAATTATGCATTATAAAACATGTTTACAGCAAAATCACAAGCATGCTATATTTTGTAGGTAACAGACAGGGTTTAGATTAAGCCTGTGAAACCTGGGGATAGCGTCTTTAGACCTTTTGCTTATAGGTTGCTTACTTTACACCTTAGTTTTAATAAATTAGTAACTTCAAAAACAATACCACTATATGAAAATGACTTATACACTTCAATTTAAATAATTATTTCAGGGAAAAAAACCCATCTCGGTTATGTATGTAACCATGGTTCCCTGAATAGGGAATGAGATGCTGCGGTGACGTCACCACTATGGGAACACCTTCGGTATGACGAATATCTGAAGCCCTATACCATCCCGCCAATCCTATTGGCCAAATAGCGCATGGCACCACCCTACGCATGCGCACGCATCATATACCTGGGTGCCGCGCACCATTTCGCTCAGATTTCATGACTGAAGAAGAAGAATGCTATCCAGGCCAGGACCGCAGCATCTTGTTCCCTATTCAGGGAACCATTGTTACATACGTAACCGAGATGTTCCCTTTCATAGGTCACTTCGATGCTGCGGTGACGTCACCACTATGGGAACGCTATACCATAACGCCTGACGTACCTGATAGCTGGGATCCGAGGAAGCATCTGCTCAAGCACAGAGAACCCGGGAGCCAGGAGCCATCCTCACATCCAGACTGTAAGACTTGATAAAAGTGCTCGGTGAGGACCATCCTGCCGCAGCACAGATATCATCCATTGAAGATCCACTGAGAAAAGCTTGAGAAGAAGCCACAGCTTTTGTGGAATGAGCTTTAACTCCTAAGGGTGAAGTGAGCCCGAGCGACTCATAGACTAAAGATATTGCCTCCACCAGCCAATGGGACATGCACTGTTTTGTAACTGCATGGCCTTTATTCTTATGTCCAAAACAGACAAACAGCTGGTCAGACTCACGGCATGGGGCTGTACAATCCACATAAGCCTTTAATCAGAATCAGAATCAGAATGAGCTTTATTGCCAGGTATGTTTACACATACAATGAATTTGTTTTCGTGACAGAAGCTCCACAGTACAACAGAATGACAGTGACAGAACATAAAACACATAATAAAAGAATAAAAAATACAATAATAATGTGTGCTTTAATAATTAAAGCTCTCACAGGGCAAAGACTTAGATCTCCTGACCCCGCCTCAGCAGGGGGTAAAGCCTCCATGACCACTTGCTGAAAGCGAAAGGGATTAGATGCGACCTTAGGAACATAATTAGGCCTCGGTCGCAACAGCACCTTCACAGAGCCTGGTGCAAATTCCATGCACGAGGATGAAACAGAGAGAGCCTGTAAATCCCCTTGAGGGAGGATAAAGCCATAAGAAGAAGTGACTTCAGAGTCAGGATTTTATCCGGTACAGTTTCCAAGGGCTCAAAAGGATGCCCCGATAAACCCTGCAACACAATGGATAAATCCCATGAAGGAACTCGCACGGGGCGGGAAGGCCTCAGCCGTCACGCACCATGTATGAAACGAGAAACCAGTGGATGACGGCCCACTGAGGCACCATCTATATATCCGTGGTAAGCTGAAATGGCTGCCACGTAAACCTTTAGAGTGGCTGGTGTCACTCCATCAGAAAAACGGTCCTGAAGGAACTCCAGCACTGAAGCCACTGGGCAGTAAACTGGATCCACATTACGATTTTCACACCAGGTTGTAAACAGTCTCCACTTGAAAGCATATAAGCATCTCGTAGAAGCTGCTCTAGAATTCAGTATAGTCTCAGTGGTTTCAACCGAAAGACCGGGACACACTACTGATATTGGTTATACAGACTGATCAGGTCCGCAAACCACGGCTGCGTGTGCCACCGCGGAGCCACCAGCAGCAGCTGTTCCACTCTGTCCAGCCATATTCTGGATAATACTGCTGGGATCAAACAAATCGGGGGAAAAGAATACAAACTGGTCCTGGGCCAGCTGTGAGCTAACGCTTCCATGCCCAGGGGCGATGGGGGGCATAGGGAGAACCATAGCGGGCAATGCGTAGTCATGTTCGACGCGAATAAATCCACTCTCGCTTCTCCGAAAATCTGCCATAAGAGATTCACCGTCTGGGGGTGTAATCTCCATTCCCCTTGTTCCAGAGCCTGTCTGGATAGCAAATCCGCTCTGAGGTTCAAACGTCCGGGGACATGAACAGCTCGGATCGACAGAAAATTGTTCTGAGACCAAAGAAGAACATGTCTCGCCAGCCTGCACAGGGGGCGAGAGCGTAATCCTCCCTGATGATTCAGGTATGACACAACCGATGTGTTGTCTGATCTGAGCAGCACATGACGGCCAATCAGCAGATTCGAGAAATACTGGAGGGCCAGAAAAACCGCCAGTAATTCCAACCTGTTTATGTGCCAGCTGCGTTGTGCCACTGTCCACACTCCGTGGGCTGGGCGCCCTTGACAAAAAGCTCCCCAACCGTCCTCCCCAAAAGACGCGTCCGTCGTGACAGTCTCTCGGAAAGCACAAATCCCCAGCCGGACCCCGGTCAGGAGAAATTCGGTTGGCATCCATAGTTTTAACGACATCACACACCGCCGTGTCACCGAAATCGTCCAATGCGGAAGACAACGAGGTGAAATATTTCGTCTTTTCGTCCACCACTGGAAAGGGCGCATGTGAAGTAATCCAGACGAATTATGGGGAATGCCGCTGCCATTAGACCTAAAAGTCTGAGGCATAATCTCCCTGTCACTGTGCGACCCGCTTTGAAGCGCCGCACGCATGACACAATTGACTGAATGCGCGGGAGAGAAAGCTTCGCTGTCATCACGTGAGAGTCCAATTATATTCCCAGAAAGGTTATCCGTTGAGAGGGGATTAAAACACTTTTCTGGAAATTCGTGCGTAAGCCCAGGCTGTTTAAATGATTCAGCACAAGATCCCGATGAGAGTGTGCTTGAGTCTGCGATTGAGCTAACACCAGCCAATCGTCCAAGTAATTGAAAACACGAACGCCCTGGAGCCGCAATGGGGCAAGAGCTGTGTCCATGCATTTTGAGAAAGTACGGGGAGCTAAAGCCAAGCCAAAGGGAAGAACGCGGTACTGATACGCTTTGCCCTCTAAAGCAAATCTGAGGAACTTCCTGTGTCTCTTGATGATCTGAATATGAAAATATGCATCCTTCAGAACATCGGGCTCTGCCGCTAGCGGAAAAGCGGTGGCTGTGCAAGCCGTCATAAATGGGTCGTTTGTGCATGACTCTTGAATCGCCCCTCAAATTTTGAAAGCAGGATTGCGAAGAGTGTCTGAGGGAAAATTTGGCATTACAGCTCAATCCAATGCTGCTCGAGGCGCTGACGCTGGTGAGTTGGCGGAAAAACCTTAGGACCCCAATCCTTGTGAGGGGGCGCCATAGGTAAAGGCTCCTCCCGAGAGGCTGCTCGCTGGTGGTGAGAGGAGGTTGAGTGAGAACGCGTGGGCGCTTGCCGGCGTTCAACCTCCCTGGGTCTGCGGGGAATCAGCTGGCGGAAAGCGGCTGATTGCTGTTTCGCTGCCCTGAACTTTTCCACTACTGAAGTGACAGCCTCTCCGAACAAACCATCCTTGGAAACAGGGGCATCCATGAGGAAAGGTTTGTCCTTTTCCTTGATATCGGTGAGATTAAGCCAGAGGTGGCGCTCAACTGAAATCAAACCGGCCATGGAACCGCCCACTGCTCGAGCAGTATGTTTGGTAGCACGTAGCACCAAATCCGTTGCTCTTCGCAATTCCTTCACTGCCTCGGGTGTGATACCCTCCCCTTCGTCAAGTTTCTTCAATAGCTCCGCTTGGTAGGCTGCAAAGTCCTCAGACCCCGAGGCCGAGGTGGATAAAACGTCATCATCATAGCGTCCACATCCAAAGGAAATGGCGCCACATGCCTCCGGTGTGGGCTGTAAATCCTCATTAGAGAAGACGACAGGCTCAATAAAACTTTTACTCTGCAACAGGGTAGGGGAGAGCGAGCGATGTGGAGAATATTCCAGAGCTGCGCTGTCCACGAAATCCATGTCGCACGTGTCACCCCAAGCTATCGCCTCGTGCGGTGCCTCGGCAGTCACAGAGGTGACATGACAGGGGTTAGACTCGGGGGCGACATCGGAAAATACTTCCACCCTGGAGCGCAGTACTCTGAGCCGCAGGCCCTCACAATGGGGACAGGAAGAAAGGCCGCTTTATCACCGCCTGTGTGTGATGCAAACCAAGACATACTATGCACCTGTCATGAGTGTCACCCATCGTGATGTACCTGGTACACGGCTCCTTGCATTTCTGAAAACTCATCGCGTCCACGAAGAGGAGTTAAACACTGCTCGAAGAAAACCGCTGGAGAACACGAGATGAATCTTAGGGCACAGATGATTCGCTTCCCTGAAGGAATGTAATCTGAGCGAAATGGTGCACGGCACCCAGGTATATGATGCGTGCGCATGTGTAGGGTGGTGCCATGCGCTATTTGGCCAATAGGATTGGCGGGATGGTATAGGGCTTCAGACATTCGTCACACCGAAGGTGTTCCCATAGTGGTGACGTCACCGCAGCATCGAAGTGACCTATGAAAGGGAAATATTCTCACAGTTGTCTCTCACAGCAAGCTGTCACATTCGTCTTCTTTCCAGTTTAACGGCGGTTGGCATCCAGCTTATTGGTGCATTACCGCCCTCTTCTGTTCCGGAGTGTGGATCAGATAATACGTTTTCCTACTAAAACGTACACATCTCTCACATTGTCCCCTAACATTAATATCTACACACACATCATGCATTAAAAACCTGCCTAAAACCCCTGCCTCCCTTAAAACGTAATCAATATTCTACTCTGTACCCTAATTAAAGCCGCCATATTGCCAACAACTTATCGTTTTGAGATCTCGCGTGGTTCTGTGTGATTTGGACAACATCAAGTTACGCCTCCTACTTCAATTAAACTCTAAAAGAAGAAGAAGAAAACAAAGCACTAGTGAGTGTGTCTTTCCTGCAGAGACCTATAGAGTCTGGGAACATGACGTCAGCAACGCAATGCATTCTGGGACTTTAGGACACGGGCGCTGCTGTATGTATTGTATTGTATTGATAATAGACTGTTTTGTTTGCTCTCTTGCAGTAAGAAGGAAAAGAAGGATTGTCTTTTAGGTAACATTTAATGTAAGTCTATCAAATCGATTAATCACATCCAAAAAAAAGTTGTTTATATAACGTACATTTCTGTATATTTATATATATATATATATATATATATATATATAAATGCACATACATACGTGTGTATATATCAGACCAAAGGGACAATCCTTCTTTTCCTTCTTACTGCTGCTAACCAAGCTATGTGACGCCGCTTTGTTAACTCGGAGACCTGAGTTCAAGGTGCGGTTTTCCAGCGGGAAAGCTGAAAAATCGCACTCCATTCAAATTATTTTTCCATGCCGGTCATGAGTATGAGTATGGCAGTTAATTACACAACAAGGTTTTACCATTGTAACTTATTGTTTAGCTGTAGAGAGCAAACAAAACAGTCTATTATCAATACAATACAATACAATACATACAGCAGCGTCCGTGTCCTAAAGTCCCAGAATGCATTGCGTTGCTGACGTCATGTTCCCAGACTCTATACTTGGGTCGATCTACCCATCCCTACATTTTACGTATTGAAAGATGAAACATAATTTAAATCGTTTACAAAATTGACATTGTATGACGTTTATTCCAGTATTTTTTATAATGTGCATACGTGTATGATATGAGCACACGAGAATATCTAATCAGTCTATAGATTTTATTTTATTAGTAGTATTATTTTCACCGCTGTGAATTCATTTTCAAGACTGACAGATTCACTTCCAGGTGCTAGGAGACGCGCGGTCCACTCACAATCAAGGGGCAAGGAACTCGACCGGAAGTTGAAGTCGGGTGGGGGCTGCCATCTTTTAGCAGAACTTCTTTTTTTTTTTTTTTTATTAAATTTTTCAAATAGTACAATATGTCATATAAACTTTGAACTTAAATTTACATCAACAACTCGTTTGAGGAAAAAAATAAATAAAGATGTGCTCGCATTTAAAACAGTACAAACTCACATCATATCAAGTAAGAAAAATAAAAAATACAAATACAAATAAAATAAAAATAATTACAGGGGCTGATAAAACAACATAAATGCTACAAGCGTGTTTAAGAACATAGGACTGTAAACTCAAAGAGCAAGAGACTCTGACATTGTTTCATATAACTCGTTTATGGACTGGTTTTCTTCCGATAACACCTTTAGAGATGCTATATAATTTTTTATTTAATTCTTAAAACAGTTTATGTTGGGCTTGCTGTTATTCCACTTATTTTTGTGTATATGATACTTTCCCATCATGAAAATAATGTTCACCATTTTAGATACCTTTTTTGACATACCATCCATATATATCATCACTTGAAATTTGTTAAACAAAGAGTTATTGATCCCAATATTTAACCATCGATAAACATCCTTCCAAAACCCCATTGTGACTGAACAAGAGAAAAAAAGGTGTTCAATTGTTTCGTGTTCTGTCATACAAAAAACACACAGATTAACTTCAAAATTAAACCTTTTCCTTAGGGTTTCAGCAGCAGGATAAATATTATTTACTAATTTGAACTGAATTTCTTTTACCTTGGGTAAAATTGGCCATTTAAGATAGCTACAACTAGTCTTTGTTAATGTAACTTGATTATCTGTTATCTTTGTTTTTGTTGGCTTTTTGATATCATAGAATAATTTTTCTTTAAACACACTTCCAAGTATTTTGTTATTACATTTTCTTTCTCCAAATTCCAATTCACCAATTTTTAATTCAGGAAGTTTAACAGTCACATTTGAATTTGTGAGGATATTTTTAATCATGAATTTTAAGGCAAGTGGAATAGCTCTACTGATTTGGTTAAATTCTTTATAAGAGCATTTCAAATTAAACTTATTGACAAAGGAATTAAGGGGGGCATAAAGAGATTGACAAGGATATACTAATTTTGATAAACCTTCTGCTTTTGTTAGTAAGATTCTACCAAGAATAGAGAGATCTCTCATGAGCCAATGATTAAGAGATTTTTTCATACTCTCTATTTTCTCTTCAATGTTTAGTTGTTCTCTCTTATTTTTATCTTTAGACATTATTAATCCGAGGTATTTTAGTTAAGTTTTGACAAGTATGGAGTCTATATTTGTCTCAGCACATGGATGAAGACATAGTATTTCAAATTTTTTCAGGTTTAGACATAATCCTGAAGCTTTGGAAAAAATTGATATTATATCTAGGGCTTTTCTAATTAAAGATTTATCTTTTAAAAAGATTACTGTGTCATCTGCAAATTGGCTTATTCCATATTCGTAATCGAAAATGTTGATTCCTTTAATTTGAGGGTGATTTACGATTAGATATGCTAGCATTTGTGTACATAAAATAAATAATTTCGGTGAAATTGGACAACCTTGTCTAATACCACGCAAAATCTTAATTTTTGGTGTCATTCCAGGGTTGAGGGAGATGTAACTATAAATATCATTATAAAACATTTTTATGATTTTGCAGAACCCTTCTCCAAATCCGAATTTTTTTGAGCACCGTAAAAATGAAATCATGTTCCACAGTGTCGAAAGCTTTGAAAAAATCTATGAATAAAACAAGACTATCTGATTGAATGAATGATTGGTAGTCCATCATATCTAGAATCAGTCGAATATGATTATGAATATATCTTCCCTTTATTAAAGCTGATTGATACTCTTCGATAAGTTTTCCAATTACATGCTTTAAGCGATTTGCATACACTAAAGCAAGAAGTTTATAATCATTACACAATAAGGTTATTGGTCTCCAGTTGTCTAGCATCAACAAATCTTTTTGAGGTTTTGGTAATAAGGTTATCAATCCTGTTTTCATTGTAGGGGACAAACATCCTTCCTTAATGCATTCCAAAAAAAGCTTTATATAGTAACTTTTTAATATCTGCCCAAAAATGTTTTAGGAATTCAGATGTTAGCCCATCTATTCTTGGGGATTTGCCATTTTTCATTTGTTTTAATGCAGTTTCAATTTCTATTATAGTTAATTCTTCTTCGAGTATGTGTTTGTCTTCCACATCCAATTTTTTAATGTTTTCATCGATTTTTTCAAATAAAAAGTCACAATCTGATTTGTTAAATTTTGATTTATATATGTTACTATAAAAGAGACTAATTTCATCTTGGACTAATTTCTGATCTTCCATTGTTATACCATTTATTATAAGTTTATTTATTTTTTTCTTACTTTGTCTTTGTTTTTCAAGTCCGAAGAAATAAGTTGAACTTTTTTCACCCTTTTCAATCCATCTAGCTCTTGATCGAACATAAGCTCCATTTGTCTTTGTTTTGTACATGTCATCTAATTGGGACTGCAATAACTTTAATTCAGTAATGTTGTCTAAGGATAATTGTACATTACTTGTTAGTTGGTTGATTTTGTCAATTAGATCCTTTTGCTTCCGTTTCCTTGTACATGATATTTTTTTTACCTGTGTCAACTGCTATTTGTCTGGTTTTGAACTTAAACCATTCCCATTTACTGATATCACTCATGTCTAGCTTTTCAACCTCTGTGATAAGAGACTTCACCTGTTCACAAAATTCAGCATTTTTTAAGAAATCATTATTTAACTTCCAGATATTTGGAGAATGTAATTGCTGTTTGGATGTTAATAGGTTAAGACTAATCATGCAATGGTCTGTAAGTGGAGAGGCTGATATTTTACAATCTGAAACATCACTACATAACTCGCATGAAATCAGCCAGTAATCTAATCTTGAACACTGACCGTTTCCTGCAGAGTTATACCATGTAAACTGAATTGATGTTGGATTTAATGCTCTCCAATAATCAATTATATACGTTGTTGTAAATAAAGACAGTATAGTGTCGCTATATACAGGTTGAGAATTCCTATGAGGTATTCGGTCTAGCCATGAATCAGGGGCTATATTATGGTCTCCTCCCAATATCACTTTATCTGAATCATATGTTGTTTTCCATTCAATTATAAGTTGGCTTAATTTTTCATACAACTTCACATTGATTGCTTGGTTGTTAAAGCCATAAACGCATATCAAAATGTAATGTTTGTCATTTGTCTCCACAACCACCATTAACCAGTGGCCCTCAGAATCTTTTTTATGATCAATTATGTTACCTGGAAATCTATTGAATAGTATCATGACTCCTGCTGAATGTGATGTTCCATGTGCAAAGAAGGCGTAATCCCCCCATTGATTTTTCCAAAATTTTTCATTGTCCATAACAGAATGAGTCTCCTGTAAAAAGATGCATTGTGATTTCTGATCCTTACAAAACAAAAAAATGGCTTTACGCTTTGTAATGTTATTCAATCCCCTAACATTAACTGATATAAAAGAAAGTATGGTTGTTCTAAATGAGCTTAACTTTGTTTTTTTTGCAGGAATGAACATGTCCTGAGAACATATCAAAAATATAGAAAAAACATCAACTCGAAATTGAAGTCCTCTAACCCCTTTTAGCAGTTAAATCAATTAAATTTTCACCTGGTAAGATTCATACTAACAGAATATGTAAAAAAAAAAAAAAAATACCTGAGAGTTTATTTCTGTAAAACTTAAATACATCTTACCATGTTACTGAATTTTTGCTCTGAATAAGCAGAAAGTGTCTGAGCATTTGCTTACTACACAGTACTTAGGGGTCAACTCTGTGTCCATCAATGAGAGCATATCCTTCTCTTAGGGAGGCCTTTTTTCCGTTTCTTCTGGCTTCTTGCACCTTAGGCCAAAGCTTTGCACGAGCCTCACGATCTTCTTTTGAAAAGTCCTCCTTGAACTGAATGTTCATCTCTCTGCACACTCTTGCCTCTCTTGATCTTCTCCATACTTCATCACGGACCGTTCTCAAGGCAAACTGGATGATTACAGGTCTGGGCATCTTGTTGGTAGCTGCATCGTTCTTCTTTCCCAAGCGGTGCACTGTGTCAACTGACTCACGTAGTTTCTCCACTGACACCAGGATCACTCTTGTCAGGATGCCGATCACAGTCTCTCTTGTATCCTCTTTGTCTTTTTCAGGAAGGCCCATCAGTCTAAGATCCCACCTTCTCTTATACCTGGCTTGCTCCAGACATATCTGCTTCAGTGATGCATTTTCTTTTTTCAACAGCAACATTTCTTCCTTCACTTTGCTTATTTCTTCCCTATTTTCTCTCACTGCTTGTGTATTAGCTTCCATTCGACTTTCAAAAGCTTTCAGTCTGTCATCTTGTTCATCAAATCTCTTTATCAAAGTTTGAATTGCATCTAAGATGGTTTCATTTGTTATCTCACCCGGCTGTTTTTCCACATCTTGATTCTTTGGTTTCATTTTCTTGGGATTTGGGCTAGGCAAAGGTGTGTGGTCATGAGACATTTTCCGATTTTCTTCCTCCATTGCCTCTATTTCTTCTTCCTCACATGCCTCGCGCAGGGCCGTCAAGTTATAGTCGTGGTCAGTTAACAGTTGAGCTTTAGCCACTTTGCTAGCGTTAGCCATCTCGTTCACGTTGCAGAACAAGAAAAGAAAAAAAACCGAGTACAGGTAGTCCGCTTCGAAAAATAGAACTCCGTGGGGCTGAGATGTTATTTATGCAGTTCTTACGTGAAGTTGTTGGGATTTTTTCTGTCGGAGATTAAATGTTTAGGACGATTTCAAGACTTTAATAACGGAGCCTGCAAAAACGCTACCGCTCACTCCGCCATCATAACTCCTCCTCCTTTTAGCAGAACTTCACTTGCGTTAGCATTCCCATTGACTCCCATTCATTTTGGCGTCACTTTGACAGCAAATAACTTTACATCTGAGGCGTTTAAAGACTGTTTGTCCATTATTTATTTCTAAAGATACACGACAATGTATAAAGGGCTCCATTACCTTCTATGTTACATTATGGCCCGTAGAAACAGTTTTTGTAAAAATAGGCTAATGATTGCGTCATAACCATAGACAGTAAAAGAAATGGACACAGCGACCCCATTGGAACTCAATTGAGACAAATGAAGCCCAGTTTTAGCGTTTTTTAGCACTTCCGTTTCTGACGCGCTGACTCAAACGAAGCTTGACGACGTCAGCAACCTGTCTGCCAGATGTAAATCTTCTAAGTGGCTGTGCGTGCAAACTGCCATCGTTAATCTTGCAGAGACGGCGAGCTTGAGCGGGGAGTTCTTTGTCGTGAGTGAGCAGGAGTAAGTATTCTGATTAATTATTTTGTATAGCATTTTAAAATGTAACACCAGTACACCATATTAAGTTAATTGCCTGCGAGCTTCTCCTCCTGTCTGTACGATAATGCGACAGAGAGCCGAGTGGTTTTAAACTTTAAAAGTTCCGAAACACGGAAGTAGCGTAATTCCTTGCCCCGCCCACTTCCGCCCTCAGACAGTCGGGCTGGCGCTGTCGTCCTCAGACTGTCGTGACGTAATGGTTCTGCGGTTCTGCAGTCAGACCTATCTCCACAATTTGTCCAAAAATTTAATTTTTGTTATTCAACTGTTTATTATCTTCGGAAAATACCATATTCACAAATGTAAATGGTCTAATTCACAACCTAGCTTTAATGTATTTCATCTGGACTTTAAAACATATTACAAAACAATAGAAAACATGCAAAATATGAAGGCTACAAGAACATTTCATCTCCTGAAGGAACTGAATATATTTTAATTTTCCCCTTCTATAAATTAATATGTTATTATCCTCTGGTCTGTACATTTTTTTTTTTTTTTTTTTTTGTGCAGGTTGCACAGTAGTTGTAGTGTTCTCTGTACCTATTGTCCTGTGCATTGTTCATAATAAAATTAAAAAAAAAAAAAAAAAAAACCTATCTCCACAATTCAACACGAACTGCGTTCGGCCTGATAAATGCGCATGCGCAGCAGCGCTGTCCTCTCTGTTTCCTGCGCTCAATGCCACGTAATTAGCGGCAGACGCAAAATTCAAGCAACACTTCAGACTGTTAAAGGTGAAAGCAGACCCGCTGCGCTAACAGTGTCCCAGGTTTCCATCACGGTATTATCAATAATTGGCACGTTTGGAAGTGATCCAAGATGCTGAAGTTGTTGATTGTGTGCGCACTGGCCGCTATGAGCACGGCTGATATCGCCGAGGAGGAGGACGTGCTCGTACTCAAGAAAAGTAACTTCGAGGAGGCCTTCAAAACTTACCCAAATATCCTTGTTGAATTTTGTAAGTAACGTTAGTCACCAACTTTGTTTGAATTGTTGCTGCGTTCATGTCTATAGCTTGTGCATGAGGAGAACGCAAAACGAAACCAACTCTTAGTGAAGTGTGTTGTTTTTTTATTCTTAGTTTTGCAGTACTTAATCTCTTGCAATCATAACCCAATTAATAGACGTGCGCTAACCAAATGTAAATGATAACATTAAACCGCAATGTAAGAACGTGAGTTAATGATTTGAAGAGGTATTTGCCACTCGCCCCAAAACGTTCAACGCTGAAGTACAGTACGTCGAATCCATTTAAGAATAATACATTCAAGTTGGTAGATTTGTATGTATTCAGGGCGATGGCAGTCTTGGAGCAGTAGCTCTGAGTTCCTGTCGTGTTGAAGATAATGAATTCATTGATATGCTTTTTCACTTGATTTCCTTCTGCTTTGTTTTTCGGTTTCGCCACTTAATAATGGGATGCATTATGTTATGGTTAAGCAAGAATGAGTTTTAAACCAGAACAGACTTCACAGACTGTGTGTAACCGGGCTGCTATGTTAGTTTATCTACGCTTTATCGGGCTAAATTTATTGGGCACTCTTGAGTATATCCTGATAGAGGGACGTGATGGACTCTCGAATTAGCCAATCACTAGCCTACACGAGTGTTTCGTCATACTCAGAGGTGTGACTGCGAGTAAGTATGGAACGGACTTTGCAGCAACATCACGTTAGGTTGACGTGTACATCAGAAAAATAACTTAAATTCAATTTGGTATTTAAAAACACTCTTCATGTGAACAATGTAATGAAAACGTAAACCATACAGTCTTTCATAAGTGTTTTATCTGATAAGAGTGAGTATTTGATGCATGTGAATTTTTAAAACCACTGACCTTTGGTCTTGACTTTAATAGCATGTCAGGTTGTGAGAGATGACGTGTTGAGAAAGATTAGAGTAATATGTTTGGCCTACTTAGTTTATTCCGTTTTACTGGGTTGAACACTAGAGTGTGTATATGTATGTGTGTATATATCAAATTACTGCTAATGTGGCTTGTGTAATGAATGTAAAATTGCTAACATGCAGTGACCGTATATGTCAGGTTTATTGCATTTAACTATTTTTTGCTAACTGCAGATGCACCATGGTGTGGGCACTGTAAAGCCCTGGCCCCCGAATATGCCAAAGCAGCTGGTATGCTGAAAGCTGAAGGCTCAGACATCAAACTAGCAAAGGTGGATGCAACGGAGGAATCTGAGCTCGCTCAGGAGTTTGGTGTTCGTGGATATCCCACCATCAAGTTCTTCAAGGGAGGAGAGAAGGAAAACCCCAAGGAGTATTCCGGTTAGAGATATCAGCCACAATTTTCCTGTATAATATTCATGGTGCATCTTTGTCTGTGGACTACTAGACTGTGTTCAGCTTTTGACTTCTTCTTTTGTGTGAAGGAAAAAGGTTTCATTTTTTTTCCAAAATCAATAACAAGCCTGGCTTAAAACCAGACAGAAGGAAATCAGTAAGTGCACAAAGTTCTAACAGGTTTGTTTTGGTTTTAACTGCTGTGAAGTGTGACTGAGCTGTATTGATGCCATCTTATACCATAAAGCATTATTCAGTTTAGACTGGTCAGTGGTCTGCATACCATTAATGTGAGTGCTAACTGCTGAAGACGTGAATGTCATTCTGTACGTGGAAGCCCGGAGTTCCAGCCTATTTGTAGAAGGGCCCCTCCCCCTTTTCCTTCAACGGTCAGTTTCTCACGTTGCCTTTGGTATGGTTGCTGTAGTCTGCTCTCCATGGCTGTCTTACTCCTGCAGGCCAGACCTGTCTCAGCAAATGCAAGTTCCATGACTTTCAGATGTCTCAAGGTCATAAAAAAAAAGTAACACTCTTCAGATTCCTTGAGCGATCAAAGAAAACTAAATTCCAGAATATTTAATCTTTGTCGAGTCCTTGATGGAAGGGCTCTATAAGGTTGAGACCGTGTCATGTCAATCACATTGACAGCATGTCGGTCCTGCCCTGTGGTCATAAATGGACATAAATTGGTGCGGATGCGTGAAAGGAACACTTTAGTTATGTTTACTGCATTTAATAGCGTGCATGTATATTTAATATCAGTGCATTATTTCTGTAGCTTAAAGTAGAACTGGGGATTAACACACCGAGGTCACATGTTTATTTCCAAATTAATGCATGAACTGATGAAACGCAGTGCAAGGTGCTTTGGGGAAAAATATATATATATTAATAATGTGCCAAATCGAAATGTGGCACATCTCCTATAGTTGATATGGTGCTTTTTTTTCTGTACATGTACAAGTGTTTGCTTTTATACCACCAGTTTCCTTTGTCTCACTATGACATTCTCATTCTCTGTTTACAGCTGGCCGACAGGCTGATGACATTGTCAACTGGCTGAAAAAGCGAACTGGCCCTGCAGCTACTACTTTAACTGATGTGACCCAGGCAGAGTCTCTTATTGCTGATAATGAGGTTGCAGTCATTGGGTTCTTTAAGGTAAATGTCATTGTTTTCTTCAGCTAGTTTAGTTTTGGGTGCTTTTTACAAAAAAAAATTTCGGCTTCTTTGCAGGATGTTGAATCAGAAAATGCCAAGGCCTTCATTAAAACAGCAGAGGCTGTGGATGACATCCCCTTTGGCATCATCTCTGATGATGCAGGCTTTTCAAAGTTTGAAGTGGCCAAGGATGGTGTTGTTCTTTTTAAGAAGGTAAAGAAGGTTCTCTACTTTAACTCTGCTGACAAAATTTCAGAACTGATAAATATTGATTTATAACTTTTTATATTAATGGATCCCAACTAGGGCTGTGATGAGATCTAGTAGCAAAAGATTTAGCAAAATTTAAATGTAACTATTAGGGATGTCTTGATCAGTATTTTGTTTTTGCCCCCCACCTGATCCTAGTCATTGAATTTTAAGCATCTGCCAAAACCAAGTTTTCCTGTTGGAATTTCTATTTGGTCCACACTTCATTTAGTAAAATCAATCCAATGTTTAAAGAGTTGTGCAGAGAGTAAAATAAATAAAAGCACACACTTTTTGTTTATACACACTGTAAACAGACATTGGCAGATGTATATTACAATGGTAGACATTTGTAAACAGGCTTTGTGGTCAGTTATGAATATGGGACTACTAATATAAACTCCTTATTTTATGTGTGCAGTAAGCATAATAATTGCAAGATAATATGGAGATAAGGTTAGAAAGAATTTAGCTTGCGGTGTCAAAATGCCAGTCATTCAATCTGAATTGGGACGCACCCATAGGATGTTATGACGGTGTCGTCTCATAGTCTGACAGCTGATAAGTACATCAATAAATTAATGAGTGATCATTACAATGTGAAAATTAACAATGATGGCTTGACATTGAGCACATTTCCACTGCAAAGCAGCATGTACAATTAATAAAAAAATTGCTGTTTTTAAAAAAAATCTTTGAGAAAACCACTAGCAACAACTGGTTCTTGACACCACATGCTATACAACTTTTTCTGCTGATTGCAAAAAGCGACTGAGCCCAACTGAAAGAGACCTGGTTGGACTTGGCACGATGAGTTGTCAATACCAAATTACATTCATAATCAGCCTGACAGTCGTGTGGTGTGTTCTCCGCTTAAACGCCAGGCTCTCGAGAGACAATTTAGGTTATGAAATCCATAAGAGTCCATAATTTAAGTTCTCAGTTCAGCCACGGTAACATGATCCTGCTGCACCTATTGTAGTCTCCTCTGGCAACACTGTTGTTTCTATTTTGGGTCTTTGCTCGGCCATGCAATGATTTAGATTTTCTAGTTCTTACTGATTAAAGCAGACCTCAGAGCTTTCCCTTGACCTTGGAATACATTAGGAAATGATGCTCTCGTTTATCATTGTTAGTGATTAGTAGGCCTGGGACGGTATTTAATTTTTTTCTTACCGTGGTTGAAAAGCAATAAATTCCCGTGGTATTACGGTAAACCGCAACCCAACCCCCCCCCCCCCCCACACCACCATGATCGATGGACTTCCACTTTTGCACACACACGGGAGGTGTGTATATAAGGAACAGGTTTATTTTACTTTTTTTTTTTTACATTTTAGAACAAGAGCATTTAAAACAGAAATGGAATGGTGTCTGAAATAAAAATTCTGCAAAACGAAATAATAGGCGAGCCATCATATTTTTTGGGGGCGATAATTGATCGCAATTCACAACAGAGATCTGAAGATAGAGCATCATAAAGACAAACAAACACATTTTTATTTATCATATTGATCAGTAATAGATATTAATTTGCATGTTTATTTTCCATGTTTTTACCTTCAGATTAGGCTACAGTCGTCGTCATCAAACAATCACTTAAACTATAATGACTTTTGCGCACACAGAGTCTAAGGCAATTGAGCATAAGGAACACGTTTATTTAACATTTATTATTTCACATTTAGAATAATGATTTACATCCCAGCCTTCATATTTTTTGCTAGAAAAACTAGCATGGTCACTTTGTCAGGTTTAAGGGAGGCCCTGAAAGACGTAACGACGTTACCTGCAGCACTGAACACACGTTCTGAGGGAATGCTTGTAGCGCAAATGGTCATATATTTTTGGGCGAGGACATTCATCATCTCCTCCATGAGCTCATCCTGCACCTCGTCAGAAATGTCAATATCCTTATACCTAGGGTCGACAAACGCGGTCTTTGCCAATAGCTGTTGAGTTGAGGGTGCACTGTATTTTTCCATCAAAACGGCAGACATTTTTTCTTTCTATTCTTTCTAATATTTATATAGATATTACGTGTGCGCTTTTTTTGTCTCAGTGGTTGATGAAGACTCTTTAACGAAGGCATATAGAGTAATATAAATATGTAGACATATAGGCTAAATTAATATAAATATTTAAAAATCTATAATATATATAAATATTATTTATATTATATTTTTTATATTTATTTAGCCTGTATCTCGTGTGCGCTTTGGTCTCAGTGTGGTTTAAGGCTATAATTTAACGGATGCTATTTAATTTAAGTGTCGGTGCTCAAAATATTGTGGTTGTTTTTTTACTTACAAACAAGATAAATATAAATATTTATAAATAATATTTATAAGTAGGCCTACTACTAAAAAAAAAAAAAGACTGTATTGTAAGATGCGTCCTCAGGTTGGACGTATTTGAACGTGATACCGGAATCTTTTTGTAGCAAATTCTACAAATGGGCTCATTAAAATTGCCTGGAAGTCCTTTTTTCATCAGGTTCAAAGCCTAAATGTGCCCATATTGGCGACGTGACATTTGGCTTTGCCACCAAGTTAGCCCTCTCTGCCATGTTTAGATGGAATAGTAGCTTAAATGCACAATTGTCGGCTGCACAACCACGTGAGAGAATTGTGTTAAGCAGAATAAGCACGTGCAATTAAAAACTGAGGTCCTGCTTTTTTTGTCTTTCTCATGAGTCATCCGCCTGTATTTTATGCTTTAGTAAAATGAATATATAGGCTACAAGACATTACACAGGTACTCTAGTCAATACAAATGGATGGTGCATAGATACATTTTTTAATCTAGATTAATCTCACTGTAATCTTGGAATTAATCTAGATTAAAATGGCTCATTTTACTTCTGCCGAAGGCATTCAGATGTGCAGGCCAATGTTGTATTTTTTTTTTTTTTTTTTTGGTGCGGTGATGACCGTTACAGGTTTAGACCCGCAGTAGGCATCACGTGACTGCGGTAGTGCGGTAACCGTCCCAAGCCTAAGTGATAGGAGTTCTGCTGTGAAAAAATAATTTGCTGATTTATAGAAATCGGTCAAATTATGAATTCTTTGAGCAAGGTGGAAGGATGTGCTTTTTAAATGTACAAACAATTTCTGGCCAGATGAAATCGGTAATTCAATTTCAGGCTGTAGCAAAGTCACATTGTGCAGGGGACTCAACTGGTTCCTGCAGTCGTCTGAGGCATGGTCTTTACAGGGGATCTGTATCTGGGGCTCATCTAGTTGTACTGGTCTCTGCTGTCAGGTCTATAGAGGTCCTTTCTAGGGCCCTTTCCACCATCTGATCTGGATACAGACTGGATCTGTTGGCTGTGGTGACCTCAGAATAAGAGAGAAACAGACTAATATTAGTGTGTATCCCGTTCTTCTAAAGATGTAGCCAGTACATTGGGTGTTATGGGAAGTGTTCTCGGTTCTGGTTTACCCAATTAATGCAGCCTAAAAATCCTTTAACTGATTTGGATATTAGAAGCGTATTAGTGTGTTCTGTGTAAGCCAGGTTAAATAGATGGATCTTTAATCTAGATTTAAACTGCAAGACTGTGTCTGCCTCCTGAACAATGTTAGGTAGGTTATTCTAGAGTTATTCTAGGCACCAAATAGGAAAATGATCTGCCACCCGCAGTTGATTTAGTTATTGTAGTTATTCTCAAAAAATGCTTGAGTTTTGAGAGCGCAGTGGACGTGGAGAACTATAATGTAACGAGCTTGTTCAAATACTGAGGTGCTATACTATTCAGGGCAATAAAAGTAATGAGCAAGATTTTTAAATCTATACAATGTTTAATAGGTAGCCAGTAGGGATGCAGACGACTAATCGATTATAGGTTAATTGACGATAAGAGATTGATCGATTAAGGTTGTTGATGGTCGGTTAACTGATTTAATGTTGGGTTGCATGCGGCTCGTGCGCAGAACATGTGTGAGTCGCTGTGAGTGATGGTGACTTTATATAAATTAATCATTAATTCGGTGTACTAATTAAGCTTTTAATGTGATGTAAACTTTAAAAGTACATTAAAATAAAAATGACAAGTTCTTCAACATGAAAAGCAATAGAAATGTAGTAACTAAGTCTTTTCATCAGATAACTGTGCTTTGCAGGGCTGCGGGACACAGTGACAGGACAGGTAGTCTATTCATTCCTACAACTTAATTCGTTCCTACGACTTATTAATTTGTGGCAATTGTCCATGTTTCGTTAATTTTGTTCCCTAAATAACCCATGATTTAACTGAAATAAGGGAACAAGGTAATAGAAACAAATTCTTAATTCATGAAATCTTTAATTTCCCTTCCCATGTTTACCACACACAGTAAGAGATGTGACTTTAAAAGTGAAAGATAATAAAATAAACCTGCAAAATTAGTAGATTTAAGAAATGAAACCGGCATACTAGAACAAAGCTACATTAAGGCTAGATCTCGAACGACATCCAGAGACATGGTCGCGATCTAACATTTTCCTAACCCTGCGAAAAAAAAATAAAAAATTCTGTCTCCGCTGTTCCGCTGTTTCGATCGCGCTGGAGCACACATTCTAGCGATTCAAACTTGCTACTTATAATTTAAACTATTCAAATACATTGCAAATATGGAAACATTTGGGTTTGTGCTGAAAGAGACATGAGCAGTAATCTCCAAATAAATCTAGTCAAAGCCTTGCTCGGCCATCCTTGTCTGCACGCACGCACTGTCACGATCTAAAGCACTTATGTCAGATTTTAAAAAACAAATAGGCTAAGCCTACCGGAACGCAAAAATTCTAAATATGACATTTTCTAGAAACAGAATCCAGCAGGATCAAATTAATGTGAGCACCAGTGTGTTTTGCTGCAGCAGCGCCGATGGATGCGGTTCACTTAATGCGCAGTGCAGTTAAGCGCGCCACAGATAAATTAGGATCATTTTATTTTAAATGACATAATGTCAGTTGAAAACATTGCAATTGTGTCTTAAAATACAACTACGAGCACCACAAAAGAATTTAAAGAGGTGCGTTCAGCAGTCTCCATGCAGGATAGGTAAGTCAAAGTAAATCTATCTCAAACGTATGGTGCACTCTTGATTTTATGAAATGATCATAATCTCATCTCTTTTATAATCCTGCTACTAGCATTTTATTCAGACTAAAACCCCATTAATTCAAGTGAGGAAGCGTTGTGTGTGTGTGTGTGTGGCTTTTGCACATCCTTTCATGGCAGTGTAGGGAAATTTACAGTTAAAACCCAAGGACCAGATATTTGGCAATGAAGACCAGGAGTCAGAGATGAGTTAATTTTACTTGAAGAAAATAGTTTGCAATTTCATCAGCAGCAATTTCATCAGCTTCAATACTCTCGACTGAGTTCGTAGGCCGCTCCCAGTACAACTCAAAATCAACCATAGTTATACCCTGACAGAGGATACTAATTGCGTCAATACAGAAGTCAACACAATTCTGATTGTTTCCAAAACCTAGATAAACTCTCCAAAGACGTATATCTGATACGCTGGACACTGGCAGTTGATGGTTTGTCCTGGGACTGTCTGAGCTTCTCCCTGTTCAGACAGATACTAACACAAATACACAGAACTTATCTAAAATCCAAGGCTTTCTAGCACTGGCGAGTGTCTTATTATGGTTGGATACACACACATAATATGTGGACATTAATCTTGAGGAAAATAAATACAGGGTAGAACAGGATTCTTTTTCATAAGCGCACATAAGGTTACACATTTCACTCTTGCCATAACTTGATTAATAGTCAAACAAGAAATCATGTAATATCAGTATGAAGGATATGGCAACTCGGCATCCACTCCTTCAGCAGTGACTGCTGCTTGCAATAGATGCATTTTGCAGCATTATGGTTAATGATTAATTGATCGTTAATTCAAAAGACAATTATGGAATTAATCGATATTTTGCATCCCTAGTAGCCAGTGCAGTGTTGACAGAACTGGGGTAATATGGTCTTACTTCCTGGTAGACTTGTGCCGGTATTCGGTAATGCGATATATTTCAGTGATTTAATATGCACGATATTGTTATCGTGGGCACTTAAATATTGTGAATACATTACAAATTATTTAGATTTTGGAATTAATTTTAAGAATATTATTCCCATCAGCTGCTTAAAATGCACAACACCGCTGTATGCTGCTTGAAAGAGTGCATGCACTCTGATGTAAACAAGCAGCATGAGAAGCACATGGAGGAACACGTGAGCGACGCGCTGAATGAAAGCACATTCAGTTTCTGACAGCAGATGGCTAATACTTAGACTTAAAGCTGTGTTAGGTAACTTTTGACGCTCCATCGGTTAATAAACCGAACTGCTTGCGTCTTGCGGAAGAACATCGTAGGCGGAACTACTTCTCTCTGTTTATGTCTACGACGAATCACAAAGGTACTGGGTTACTCCGCCGCGGTACCCCCAAAGCAATCTAAAATAGTCCGAATATAAACACTTTTTATAGGTGCACCCTAGTGATTCAGGGCAAGCTAAAAACACGGTTTGGAAAATGGGTTCATGGTGTACTCGCTTATTATATACATTTTTCTACATTTTGAACACAAAAAAAGTTACGGACCGCAGCTCTAATTGGTTGTTTCTTACCGGGAGCGGATGACTTTCTGCAAATGGCAAAAGGACCACTGGGAGGAGCCAGAGGAGCTTGATTTTTATATATTATTTTTTTCACAGATTATCTGTCTCATATTCTAATGTCAGGACATAATGACAGGTTTATCAAATATGTAAAAAATATATTTTTACAAAAGTTACCTACTGCAGCTTTAATAGGCTATTTAACTTCAAACGTTATTAATTTTTTTTTTTATTTACTTATTTATTTTAAAGGGGGGGGGGGTGAAATGCTATTTCATGCATACTGAGTTTTCTACACTGTTAAAGAGTTGGATTCCCATGCTAAACATGGACAAAGTTTCAAAAATTAAGTTGTACGTTTGAAGGAGTATTTTTGCTCCCAAAATACTCCTTCCGGTTTGTCAAGTTTCGGAAAGTTTTTTTTGAGTATGGCTCTGTGTGACGTTAGATGGAGCGGAATTTCCTTATATGGGTCCTAAGGGAACTTCTGTCGGAAGAGTGCGCGCTCTCGTATAGCGAGGCTGAGCACAGACATTTCACTGATCAGAGAGATTCACTGATCAGAGTGAGAGCGTCGCGAAAATTCACAAAAGAAGTGTGTTTTTGGTTGCCAGGGAAAGACAACCCTGCACAGATTACCAAAAAAAAACGCATTAAGGGACCAGTGGATGGAGTTTATTTTTACAGAGCATCAACGGAGTTGTGCAAGTGTTTTTGTTTGTTCCCTGCATTTCGAAGAATCTTGTTTTACAAACAAGGCCCAGTTTGACGACTGATTTGCGTATCGTTTATTTCTTAAGGATGATGCAATCCCAACGAAAAAGGGTCACGATCGTGTGTTGGATCCGCAGGCGGTGAGTAAAACTACTTAAAATATCTCTGCCTCCTTGTTAGTGCGTCCCCTCCCATGCCGGAGACCCGGGTTCGAGCCCCGCTCGGAGCGAGTCGTTGCTGCTGCTGCTCTCGTTCAGTTTCAGCCTCGATCGCATTCTGGATCATAAATAAACGGCTAAATCTGACTGTAAGCCATGGTTTGTTTTGGATGATGGTTTTCCCTCACGGTAATGTCACAGCTTCCACATGCTCTCAACGCAAAAGCCTACTGGCGCTCGTGATTCTTTAGCTCCGCCCACACGTCGCGCCTCCAGCCGGTCGTGTTTTTCCGGGAAAAATCGGTACAGACTATCTTTCTCTTATGGATATAATAAAACTAGTTATGAGTACTAGTGTACTAGTTGGAGTTATGAAGGATGCAGTACTACTCTATAGGTACTCAAGATTAACAGGATATTGAGTGAAAACGAGCATTTCACCCCCCCTTTAATCTGGATTACAAATGCCCTAGATATTGTTTGAAAGTGTTTTGATTAGTGCTGCAACGACGGGTCACACTGTTTGTTTACATCTCGCGTAATGGCATACTGGGAATGGAGAAAGTTGCATTCTATCACAAAAACAGAGACCCCTGTTATCAAAAGTATGGGAATACTTTAAACAGAGGACAAATAAAATGGCCCTTTGTTCCCTTTGCAAAACCGATATGGTGTACCACGGCAGCACAACTGCGATGCGCTAGCACCTCAGAGGAAAACATCTTGGCGCTCTCCGGTGTTACGGTTTAACTGGCTACCGTGTGATCATGTGGCCAACTTCCTGGTTCAGGTCTGATATTCTTGTGCTTGCGGCATTCTGAAAAGTTGAGATGTTTTTAACTCGATGCGGTGCGGACGCGCCTGGAAAAAATGAGCGCGTCGCGACCACTTCGCTTCCATTATGAGCGCATTTATCGCGCGCCTACATTGGAAATAACGAACTTGAGCGCGCAAAAGACGTGATATGTGAACGGCACCTTAAAAGACAGCGCGCCGCGAGACAGTCACAAACCACCGAGCTACCCCGAATCAGCTCCAGATCTCTGGAAACCATGCTAAACCATAGCAGAACCCTGACTACATTTTATGGTTTGTGATGCTAAAGAACATTTCATGACGTCTCAGACAACTGCAAATTTATGGCTACTGTTGTTTAATTATAAACGCTATCATAAGCTCATTTACCATAGTAAAATAATTTTCTTTGCCTCTTTATTATTTTATACTGTAAAAACTTCAACCACATAGGTTGAAGCACATTAGAAGTTGTACTTTATATATATTTTTTTGTGAAGTTATCCAAAGGATTCATTAGCTAATAAAAAAAAAAACATTAGATTATTTATTGTAATAAAAATAATCGTTAGATTAGTCGACTAATCGAATAAATTATCGTTAGATTAGTTGACAGAAAAAATAATCGTTAGTTGCAGCTCTAGTTTTGATCATTTATTGTGCATTCACACTTTACATTATGGCTTCATTAGTTAACATAAACTGCCAATTAAAAAATTATTCTGAACATTCATTAATCTCAGGTATTCCAATATATTAATAACACATTGTTAAAATTGAAAGTTGCAACAGTGTTATTTAATGAGCTAACATGAACTAAGACTTGTATTTTTTTTTTTTTAACAATTTAATAACTTCTATAGACCCTTTTACAGTTGGTAAACAATGTGACGTATTTGTGTGGGCGGGGCTTAGCTGGAGGCAGAAAGATTCCCCTCAACACTTGAACAAATGGTAGCTAGCGAGTTTTCTTAGCTTGTTTTTTTTAACAATGGCTGGAGAAAATCTGAATATATCTGCTTTATCTTAATATTTAAGGTCACTCACTGTCCGGGACCGCGATAATTATTTGAAAAAGTTAACTTTAACGGACGGAACCAGATTGGTCGACCCGTACACAATCACTCATTGGATGGACGATCTGACAGGATTACCTCCGATTGAGTGGCCTGACATCTACACTTACCTGATAGAGAAACCGAGCGTGTATAGTAAAGAGAAAATGAGGGCGTATAGATCCTTTGATTTAAATAAAGAGTGACATTACAGTAAAATTAAGATGTAATTAGTTTCTAGAAATAAAAATTCTGAAGACTGCAAATTATAAACTTTCTGTATTTATTCTTTCTTACCATGTTCTTAAATTCCGGTCACAATTAATCACAACAATGTATATAAAATGTTCTCCGTCGATTCTGGCAACCAACAACACAACAAGACTACATTTTAAGCTCCTTGCGTAGCCGACCCTGTGTTGGTTTGTATTAGCCGCCTCCAGTTTTCCGTTTGTTTTGCCTCCAGCTAGCGCCGTGACGTACCTCTGACGTCCGCGCAAAAGGGGTCTATAGTAAATGTAGTTATTGCTCATTGTTTATCTGTGCACTTATTGGATGAGCACTGTGTTGTCCGAACTGATTACACTATATTTTATGTAAAATCGTTTTCTGTTTTTAAACTCTTAAATTCATTAAGTCAAACTTTAAATCCTTTTCAATTTCTTAAATTGATTGTTTTATTTTTGATTATTTTTCTTCAGGACTTTCTTTTTGAATTACCATTGTGTATGAAATGTGCTATAAATAAACTTCCCTTGCCTTGAATATAATGCATTAACTAAGGTTAACTAATGAGGTCTTACTGTAAAGTGATACTTATTGGTTTTTATAGTTCTTTTGCACTTTAATGTGTAAAACATTTAACTTTTATATATATTTCTGTATTGCTTTGTTTTAAATGTTTAGTTATTTTTGTTATAAGAAAGTTAAGTTGGCTTGAGAAAGCCAACTTACTGAAATCCTATTTAAACTTATTATGTTGGCTTGAAAGGTTTAATTTCACTTTTAAATCGGTCAAAAATACTGTAAATAATACAATTTCCCTCAAACTGACAAGCTAAACCAACATATCTGATTATTACAGGGGTCAGGGCTCATTAATAATTGACTGGGCAGAGAGCAGTCAGAAAGATGAGCAAAGAATCAGCTGCTGGTCATGCAGGCATTGTCCCCACGGAGTTCACAACGAGCGAATTCATTAAGACCTTTTAAAATGACGATTGCACTCAATCCACACGTTAGAAGAGCTAAATTCAGATGTTTCTGAACTGTTTAAAGTAATAACATGATATATTTACGGCAGGCAACTGCCCGCGAGCTTGCGATGCATTTCTCTGAACACTTGAAGTCCACAGAGAATTTACAGCCTTTCACTTTCATTAAAACACTGCAGCGAAACGGCACAAAACAATTAGAAGAATGTATTATACACATGAAAATTAGTGTTTATATGTGCTTGTGAGATTTTCTCTGTCAGGCTGAAACGTCACCTCAATTGCTATCCATCGTCACAACATGGTGAAGTCATTTTATATTTTTTTAAGAGCTTAAAATAAAATATTAATCCACACAATCCACTCAGAACACAACAAGAGCAAAATCCAGGTGTTTGTTGACATTGAGGGAAAAAGTCACATGACAGCAGCGTTTCTGGGCGAGATCGGATAAATAAATACACATTTCATTCACACTGCCAAGCTAAACTCACATATGTTATTATTATCGGATCTCATTAATAAATTGTCTCAGGTCAAAGAACCGAGAGAAAGACTAGAGCGAAATAATGAGCACTTCATCAGCCAGGCTATTTGACAGCGTGATACAGCTTATGAATACTGGAAGGAAAAAAAAGTCACGACAGCCTTTTAAATTAAAACAGTGCAGCGAATCAACACAAAACAATTAGAAGAATATATTATAGAGATCAAAATGAGTGCTTGTATGATCTTTTTGTCTTAAGTGAAAATAACATCCATTTCTCCAGCTTCAGAGGACAGTGATTCTGGCTTTTCGTCTGTAGATCGGACAAATAAAGTACAAGATTATTTCAAATTTCATAATAACTTGGCAAATATAAACGAAACCAGCCAGGTGAACATAAACTGGTGAGAAATAAATTGAAAATGGGTGGTATTAATGCTGGATTGAATATTAAAACCCCTGTACTTGCAAACGTCGCCGACGGCCCCAGTTTATTATTGTTTCACTTTCACAGCACGTTAAACATCACTCTTTATCTAGAAAAAATTGTGCATCAATTGAAAGTTTAAAGAATCAAGCTTCGATATTTGACCAATGTTTTGATAAAACATTGTTGCAGTGACCGTTATTTAGTAATTTATGTCAGGAGTAATAAATCCGTATTGCCACATTTTTAATAGAAATTCACCACTCATTCATATTCAGTCACGTCAGCAGCGGTTTATTTGTGTTCACATAGACTCACTGAACAGCATCAATAAGGATTTATAGACCAAAGATGCATATCCACGGAGATATATGGATATATTTACTGATGTTTATTTCATATTTCTTCAGACAGAATCGTAATTTCTATTCATTTTCCACTGATTTATGCGATCTGATGATAAACAGCCTCTCCCAGTGTTCTGTATGTGTTTGCAGTGCTGGGTGCTCGTGTGTGTCAGTCAGACTTCGATTGGTCCTTCGCCATGTCAATCTTAGAATGTCATAACCGGACACCGCCACATCCAGTGTTGGGCAAGCTACTTGGAAAATGTATTGAGCTAAGCTACCAGTTACTCTACAGTAAATTAAGCTTAACTACACTGAAGCTACCCCCTTGGGAAATGTAGCAAGCTAAGCTACATCAACAGTAGCTTGCTACATCTAAGCTACTTTTAAAATTAAATTTTTATGTTGAACACGTTTTATTACAAGTCAATGCTATCTCAGTGCTCAAAACTGTCAGTCAAACAGATAGGCAGGTGTAATTTATTAGTTTAATAGTTTTTTGTGTTCCTTATCACTTTGGCAACAAAAACAATCAAAATACATGTAATTAACAATGTGCGCACAAGTAAGTGTATGCACCTGTTGCATGGGCATGCTTAATATACTGTAGGCCTTTGCAGAACAAAATGCAAGACCTCCAAACAGTACAAAAAAAATGGCCAGGCTGGACCCTGATAATTTTTACAAGCAGCATCTGAAAACATGTTTTCTCTCTGTTATCTCGGTCAGTGCCATGTACTTGTCGAGGTACGGCCACGGCGACTCACTCCTCGGGATTAATTGTACTCCGACCTCATCCTATGCCATCATTTCATCAAATATTTTTGCGTGACTGGCCAAGGAGTGGTACCATCCGGAGCAGAAGGTGGCGGTAATGCATCATAAAGATGGTTGGTTGGTTGCTATCCACCGTAAACACGAACAAGATGAAGTGGTGCCGTCACGTCACTACTGATCCAGGATCAGCGATCTTAGCAGTTGTATTTCCCGATTTGAGTTTGAGCTTCAGAAATGCTTGCGAAATGTAGCTTGTGTGGAAGCTACCGCACTACTTGGTAAAAAAAAAAAAGAGCTTCGCTACTGAAAAGCTATTTGATTCAGCTACGACCAAGCTACTGAGAAATGTAGTTAAACTAGTAGCTTCGCTGCTTGTAGCGACGCTACTGCCCAACACTGGCCACATCGTGTCACATGCTTCCTGTAAACTTCCCGGTTCATATCTTACCATAACACTGAAACACCTCTAAAATCATGCTAGTCGCATGCTAGTCATGCTAGAAACATGTTAATCAGGCTAGCAACATGCTAATCATGCTAGAAACATGCTAGAAACATGCTAGTCGAATGCTAGTCATGCTATAAACATGCTAGCAATATGCTAATCATGCTGGAAACATGCTAGCAAAACATGCGAATCATACTAAAATGATGCTAGTCGCATGCTAGTAATGCTAGAAAAATGCTAGCAACATGCTAATCAAACTAGCAACATGCTAGCAACATGCTAATCATGCTAGCAATATGCTAGTCGTATGCTAGTCATGTTAGAAACATGCTAGCAACATGCTAATAATGCTAAAGTCATGCTAGCTACTTGTTAGTCGCATACTGATCATGCTAGCGACATGGCTAGTCACTTGCTAATTATGCTAGCGACATGCTAGATACCTTGCTAGTCATTCTAAGTACATGCTAGTCACTTGCTTGTTATGCTAGCAAAATGTTAATCACTGTCTTTTTTTAAACTTCTTAAACTTTTCAAACTTTTCAAACTTTCTGGTCAGGCTTTCTCAAGCCAACTTAAAGTTTGTCTTGACAAAAATTTTTATCTAGTTTAACCTGTTATACTGTATGACAACTTTTTTTAAACAAAATTTCAATACCGTATACAGTGATAAAAGCATGATCAACTAACCGCAACAGGAAAATTAGATACCGGTATTTCCCTACTTCCTGGTTCTAGTAAGAAATTCTAACAGCTGCATTTTGAACCAGCTGGAGTTTTAGTAAGCGTGCAGAACAATGACCCAAAAAAGCATTACAATAATATTACCTTGAAATCATAAACACTGGGATTAACATTTTTGTATTTTACATTGTTTGCATAGGTCATAATTTAGATTTTTTTTTTTTTTTTTTTTTTTTTCGATGGATAAATGCAGTAGGGATGCACCGAATCCAGATTTTTGGGGTTCGGTCTAAACCGAATACCGAATCCTACTCGCATCCTTATTCCATTAACACAGTAAAACACATTAATGAAGTAAACAACGTGCACAACAATGTATTTTTAATTTTTTTGAAAATTAACTTTTTTGACAATTACCAAGTTTATGCTTACCCAAGTAAACAACCAAAACCTTTCAATAAAAG
The DNA here is from genome assembly GCF_003368295.1 of Carassius auratus. Classification (NCBI taxonomy): domain Eukaryota; kingdom Metazoa; phylum Chordata; class Actinopteri; order Cypriniformes; family Cyprinidae; genus Carassius; species Carassius auratus. The sequence goes on along the minus strand of NC_039248.1, from coordinate 15,811,438 downwards.
TGCAGCAATGCAAAGAAGTGTTTTTCTTTTCTTTTTAAAAATCTGAATATGTTTGGTGATTTAACTGAAATTAATGTAATTGAACATTAATTCAATAAACATGGATAGTAGGCGGTTTAGTTTTCGTTTATAGGCTACGATTAGAACAGTAGCTAAATATTACGAGAAATATTACGTAAGATCACACATCTCCTGCATCATAATTAAATTAACGTAAAACCTCTAATCTTTCACATGAAATGAGTTTAATAAAAAAAATTTTTTTAAAAAGACACTCTGGATTAACAGGTGACAGCCGGTTGCGAGTGTGGGAACGAATGTCCCCATCAGTACTGAAAAGTATTTCACTGGGCACAGATGTTTACTGGCACACAGAGGTAGAATTTTGTCGTTTTTGCCATCAGTGGAAATCGCTGCTGGTTTGAATTTCACCACTGAAGAGGATCCTCTCTAAGAGGAATCAAAGGCTCACTGAAAAAAAACTCTTATCTCCACGTCAGCACCAGATGTGACTGGCTGGCTCTGTAATGCTATGGTATAAATCGTCCCAGCCGATCAAGATTCATGAACAGTTTAGTTTAGAGCAAACTGTCGGGCCGTGTTCTTCATATAAACACCTTCACGCAATCAACGGCTGCGTGACGTTGACCAGCGTAGTGCAAGCCTCGGGTTCAGTTCGGTAAAAAAAAAACTTAAGGTTTGGCCGAAACCGAACCCCGTCAAAAAGCCCAGAATTCGTCCAAATCCGAACCCTGATTCGGTGCATCCCTAAAATGCAGTTTTAGAAATGTGGCTTTCTAAGGAAGGATTGCTATCAAATAGCACACCTAGGGTATGAAGAATCGACAGAGCAGCCATCAAGTCTTAGACTGTGTTCTGGGTTATTACATGCAGAATTTTTAGGTCCTATAATTAACGCCTCGGTTTTTTTCTGAATTTAACCGGTAGAAACAGTCATCATTTATTTATTTTTTTATCGACTATGCATTCCACTAGTTTTTCAAATTGGTATGTTGCGCTGGGCCGCAAAGAAATGTAGAGCAGAGGATCATCAACATGATACCTCTTCATTCACTGCTACAAATTGATGGCAGTCATGTATACGATTTAAACCATGTTAATGCATTTCCATTAATGCCAACAAGCTTTTCTAGTCTATGTAAAAGAATGTTGTGATCAATAGTGTCGAATGCAGTGTTCAGTAGCACTAATAGAGCGATACAACCATGATCCGATGATAAGAGTAGGTCATTTGTAACTAACTAGAGCGGTCTCTGTATGATACGGTTTAAATTCTGACTGGCAATCCTCACAGATACCATTTTCTCTAAGAATGAATATAATGGTTAGGTGAGGATACCTTTTTTCTAGTATCTTGGACCGAAAAGGGGGATTCGAGATCGGTCTGTAATTAACTAGTTCTTAGGGTCTTTTTTTTTTTTAATTTGAGAGGCTTAATAACAGCCAGTTTTAAGGTTTTGGAGACATCCTAAAGACGATGATAAATTAATAATAGTCAGAGGTTCTAGGAGCTTAGAATAGGGTCTAACATGTTTAACAAGTTTATACAATTCTTCCTTTCCTATAGAATAGTCATTACTGCTGTCCTGTTGGAAAATGTCAACACTTGATGTTTTATTTTTCGTTAATTTAGCCTCTGTATTGAATAAACACCTAGGGTTAGGCCATCCTTAAATATTCTTGTTTGCTGTAACCCGACTGACCCTGTCAATTTAGGACAGATTGACAAAGATTTCTATTATTTTGTGGTCAATATAGCCTGCATCAAAATGAGGTTTGCAATGATGCGCCTGAAGGCACGGGTTGAAGACCCAGTCAGTGATGTCACAATATGCTAATTTATTTAAATTCATACCTACGTAATCACCATCAACAATTTTTATTTATTTATTTTTTTTACATTGAAACTTTACAAAATATAGTCCTACCTACCGATGCTTTTAAAAAAAAAGATTATTTTTTTTTTTTTACCGTTACTGCAAACCAAAATATTTTAAGGATGGCCTTATGTTCGTTTTCTTCTAAAAGAGACAAAGTAATCAGATCTAGTAATTTTTAATGCTTTTCTGTAGGATAGGTTACTTTCCCGCCAAGCAATATGAAATGCCTCTAGTTTTTTTTTAATCCAGCTGTGCTCCATTTTCCAGGCTGCTCCCTTTAGGGTGCATGTGCTCATTATACAATGGTGTCAGACTGTTTTCCATAATCTCCCTTAAGCGTGAAGGAGCAACTATATTTAAAATGCTAGAAAAAAGAGTCCATAGTTTCAGGGTTTTTCCTGGGTCAAAATTGGTCTTCGGTGGTGGCTGACCGACATGGTCATCCACACACAGCAAAGAATAACCTAGTACCCACATGATCTGCAAGTCCAATATTGACAATAAATGTTAAATTTAAAACAAATACAAAGAAAGTTTTTTTTTTTTTTATCCTATTCATGAAAAAACGATCACTGTCATCTTTTCTTGACCTCTTTGCAAAAAAAGCTGTGATTTTTTTTTTTCCATGACTGGCTTTCATAGTTAAGAAAGATAAAATCCTTTTTTGATAGACCTGATAATAATTTTAGTATAATCGTATCAATTAAAAACGTAACGTTAAAAGGTATAAGTGTATTTTTTCCCATTTAAAATGTAATAATTATTTTAGCTAGCTATAGCAACAGATCTAGTTTCATCTTACTCCAGTCTAACTTTAAACTAAATTAAAGCTGCAAGCAGCGATGAACGGGCCCTCGCACCCGGGCTCACCGGCAGCGAGTGGCTTTAGTTAATAGGTGAACGGTGAGAAATATGCGTTTAAACTCATAAATATAAGTAGAATATATCAATGTTTATTCCATATATGTGCCAATCTTCCTGTTGCCAGCAGGTGGCGCTATCATTATAATGGAATATTGGCCTTCAGATGTGTTCAGGGCAGGACTTTTATCGAACATGTGAGGTTTGGGGAGGATTGGACATTTTATTCCTGAGTTACAACAACATCCTATTTCATTGCGAAACAATGAAATTTGTCAGGCCGCCATGGACACGCCCTTTAACGAAACCTCAAGATCTTCGCAATTTAAGATCGCAAAAGGCTTTAGATTACACTGACTAAGTTTGGTGTTGATCTGAATAAATATCTAGGAGGAGTTCGTTAAAGTACAACCCCTGAAAATGGGCAAAACAACACTCATTTTGCAGAGAAAATTCCAAATAACTGACTTCCTGTTGGGATTCGGACTTCGTACCAAGAGACTTTTTCGTAGATATTGGTGTGTTACATGTGTGTACCGATTTTTGTACATGTACGTGAAACATAGCTCAAGGCGCACTCCGTTTAAAGTGTATTCGCACTCCGTTGAAAGTGTATAGGTGGCGCTATTGAGCCATTTTGCAACACTCGATGGAATATTGGCCTTCAGATCTGTCCAGGCCAGGACCCTTATCACACAAGTGAAGTTTGGGCAAGATCGGACATTTTATGCCTGAGTTATAACATCTTTTATTCCCATGGCGAGACATTGAACTTCATCACGGAGCCATGGACACACCTTTTAACAAAAACTCAAGATCTTCACAACTAAACATCACACAGGTCTTTAGATTAGACTGACCACAAAAAAGACATTGATGTCATAAAATTTCTAGGAGTAGTTTGTCGCAGTGTAAAATATGTAACTTCCTGTTGCCAATAGGTGGCGCTATGACTATAACTGAATATTGGCATGTAGATCTGTTCAGGTCAAGAGTCTTATCCAACATGTGAAGTTTGGGGCAGATTGGACATTGTATGTCTGAGTTACAGCAACTTCCTTTATCATGGCGAAACATCGAAATTTGTCAGGCCGCCATTGACCCGCCCTTTAACGAAAGCTCAAGTCCTTCGCAATTTATTATCGCAAAGGGCTTTAGATTACACTGACCAAGTTTGGTGTTGATCTGAATAAATCTCTAGGAGGAGTTCGTTAAAGTACAACCCCTGAAAATGGCAAAAACAACAGCAATTTTGAAGGGAAAATTCAAAATAACCGACTTCCTGTTGGGATCCGGATTTCGTACCAAGAGACTTTTTTGTAGGTATTGGAGTGTTACATGTGTGTACCAATTTTTGTACATGTACGTGAAACATAGCTCGAGGCGCACTCCGTTGAAAGTGTATAGGTGGCGCTATAGAGCCATTCTGCCACACCCGGTGGAATATTGGCCTGAAGATCTGTTCAGGCCAGGACTCTTATCACACATGTGAAGTTTGGGGAAGATCGGACATCTTATGCCTGAGTTATAACATCTTTTATTCGCATGGCGAGACATCGAACTTCGTCGCGGCGCCATGAACAAGCCTTTTAACGAAAACTCAAGATCTTCACAACTGAACATCGCACAGGCCTTTAGATTAGACTGACCACAAAAAAGACATTGATGTCATAAAATTTCTAGGAGTAGTTCGTCGCAGCGTAAAATATGTCACTTCCTGTTGCCAATAGGTGGCGCTATGACTGTAACTGAATATGGGCATGTCAATCTGTTCAGGTTCGGAGTCTCATCAAACATGTGAAGTTTGGGGCAGATTGGTCATTGTATGTGTGAGTTATAGCAACTTCATTTTTCATGGCGAATCATCGAAATTCGCCAGGCCGCCACGGACACGCCCTTCAACGAAAAGTCAGGATCTTCGCAATTTAACATCACAAAGGCCTTTAGATTAGGCATACCAAATTTGGTGTTGATTTGAAGAACTCTCTAGGAGGAGTTCGTTAAAATACAACACATGGAAATGACCAAAATTACACAAAATATGCTCATAATATTAAAAATAACCGACTTCCTGTTGGGTTTAGAATTTCGCTCCAAGAGTCTTTTTTGTAGGTATTGGTGTGTTACATATGTGTGCCAATTTTCGTGCATGTACGTGAAACATAGCTGGAAGGCTGTTGATTTTCTTGGTATAGGTGGCGCTGTCGAGCCATTTTGCCACACCCTCTTCTGAATCCTATATCAGACGAAAATTTTCACCAGGTTTGAAGCGTGTGCAAAGTTTCATGACTTTTTGAGCATGTTAAAGCCCTCAAAAATGCGATTCATTCGGGAGAAGAAGAAGAAGAAGAAGAAGAATAATAATAATAAAAAACAAAGCAGATACAAGAGGGTCCTCGCACCTCGGTGCTCGGGCCCTAATTATTTTATAGGTAATTTACTACACATTGTCATAGGCCTATACATACTGTGGATTATTAAGGCTAATTTTACTTAACACTCTTGCTAAATGGGGTAAGCACACTTACTTTCTCATTCCAGATGTGTATGTTCTTCTAAGAAGTAATGATTTGTTATACACCGATTCAGACACTGACGGGCAGACCAATTGCTTTAACCATTCATTATAATGAATCGGCTCAAAAGAGTCATTAGGTCACAAATCAGACTTTAGCGGACATGTTGTGTGGGAATCCTGGCTTTTAGGACATCACGAAAGATTTGTCAACACACACACACACACACACACACACAAAACGCCTCATAACTGTATAGATTTTTTTTTATTTATAAATACATGGTGCTGAATAATTTTGGTCCCAATTTTATCATTATCAATAATATTATTATTATTATTAATCAATTTCACTAGTGGTCCACTGTATGAAGAATTTTTGGGTATAATATGTCGCAGTTCACTTTATTTTGCTATACTCACCTGCATAAATGTATTATAGTGTCCTGCACCTACTAGGTAAATTATATATCTGGTGTCTGAATAATGGCTGGTTTGACTGTGCATTAATTATTGGTAAAAAGAAGTAATTCAGTCGAGAGCAGTGTATGATTTTTTTTTTTTTTTTTTTTTTTTTTTTTTTTTTAATCTTTCATTTTCTTGGATTAACTAACATTCCACGCGGTCACTTTAAGACACGATGAATCCATCCAATATAATGCACATCAAATTTGATGAACATCAAACATCAAAGACCTAACCGACCATTTATTTCGAACATGCTTTCCAAGACGGTATGAATTTGACTGTATTTGTATTTGTCGGTACAAGAGCAAAATAAGGCAAATTCAGTGTTTAGGCGTTTTGAGACTCATCTCTCTGCATGAGCTCTGAACACCAGAACACCGCGGTGCTGAATTGGACTTTCACATCCTTTTCTGTTTGTTTAAACTGCGATATGTATTTGTTCATTCAGGTGCAGGGGGAAGTTCGAGGAGAACTTCACAAAGGAGAGCTTGGTTCAGTGTTGCTGTCTGTGATATGCGACTCTCTCTCCGCGTGCTCACCGAACATAGCGAGCTCTGCGCGAATAACAGCTTTTCCGTGTCTTGTGTTGGAATGCTTTAAACTCTTTTTAATGTTTAAATCGACAAGTGGCAAGGCTTAAAAACACGTTAAAATGGTAAGCTTTTGTGACCACAAGCAGCAGTGGCCTGTCAACTATCCTGAGCGTCTTTTTAGGCTGGTCTCAGCCAGGCTGTTGAGATCGCCAGGGGCACCCCCTCAGCCGTGTGCCCCTATAATCGTCACCACCTTTCACCCCACTAGCGACGACCCTGGGATCAGCTGATTTTTATGTGAGGGAGAGGGCAAAGACAGAACTGAAGATGGAAAGTGCCCGCGCGGGGGTGGAGCGCTGTTCTCGTTTTCTCCGTCACTCCGTCAGTAGTCTGCTTCACTCACAAAACCCAATTACAGATCAAATAAGGCTTTGGCGGGACAAAAAATCGTTTTGCCGGCCGCCAAAAAAATTTCAATGTAGGAAAAACCCTGTAGTTTGTTACATCAAAAGGTTTTGGATATGCTAAGGAATTGGGATGCATCAGGAAGATTACTTACAAAGTAGTCTTTTGTGGTAGAAGTGATGCTCTCACCTCATGTTTGCTCACTTTGCTGCTGTCGGCTGACTGCAAATGATCATAACTGAAGGACCCCTATGGCCAGGAAAAGACTATAGTAGTCCTGTGCAGAGAGGAGGAAAAAGGGGGGGAAAAAAGCCCAAAATGAGGCCTCTGCATCACTTAAGTAGCCTAGGTTTTATAATCCTGAGGAACTTCTTGGTTTTAAGTTAGTGTTTTAATGTCTGTGATAATATCACGGCCGCATCTGCCTTAATATTCTCAGAGTTTCCATGTTCCTTTCCGAAAAATGAACCATAATTTTACTATAAAAAAAAAAAAAAAAAAAAAAAACATGGTTCTTGTAGCAGTGGTAACATCAAATTAACAATGGCTTTATTTCAAATCGCTTCAAATAATTTGTGTAGTATTCAGATATTTTATTGTGGTAATAAAAACGGACATAAGCAAACAACCTTTAAAATGCATTATTAAAAATGAGGCAATAATGATTGGTTAATAATTGTATGGTCTTATTCAATAACTGTTAAAATAATTGAATACAAAATAAACCATTTATGTACATTGCATGGGCTATTATTACAAAGGGCGCCAAAGGCCTGATAATTGCTGTTGTAACACTTACAAGGATGATCAAATCCTTGTTTAATATTGACCAAACATTTAATTCAAATATCCACTTAATCTTTATTTTTTGGCCACCTTTTTGTGATCGAAATGCAAGTCTCTATAATATAAAAAAGTGGATATCACAACCCTTACAAAAACTAATCCTTGGTTTTATTATAGTAAAATGTTCTTGTCATTTCTGAATGCTTGAGACTAGTGATGGGAAGTTCGATTCTTTTCCACGAACCGGTTCTTTCGGACGGTTCGATTCAATAAACAGGTTCTTTTACACTCTACGTAATGATGTCATTGGCGATAACGTAATGGCGTCACTTCTATCAAACATTCAAATATATAAAGTCAGTAATCATAACTTTAGTCAGTTGAAAAAAACTCAATCATGAAAAGCTTACAATTTAAGTTTTGCAACAACGCACCCAAATACAGTGTAGCCGCACTGGGTTGTACATAATTAACTCAAATGATATATAGGGAATTTGGGTAATTAATCAGGAATATGATTAATGCATATATATATATCATATGACAGTTACATTAATATTATTGATTATGAAAAATGGCTCAATTGCATTTATCAATAACTCATTACAGGGAACTGTTATTTATTAATGTCAATATTCCATTCTTCATATCAATTATAGTAATATCTCTTACTGTAAATTACAGCAAATCAAACAGTGGTTTGTCCAACAAACGGCCATAAGATTAACCCTTGTGGATTGTTCATTCACTACCCTTTCGAGTTGTTCGTGGATTAAAACATCCACTCAATTAAACTGCTTTAAAAATGTATCAGATTCATATTTTTTCAATTTTTTTTTGCATAAATCTGTTAATCAACTTCAGTCCTGATCAAAACTACCAAATGTTTAAAAAAAAAAAAAATCCAAGAATTTAACTCTTTAATTGCCAAGTTCATAAATGATGTGACTGATTTGGGGGGAAAAAAACACACAAAATTGCATATTTTCAATATAAAAGTAATTGTGGCTGGATTTTTTTTTTTACTTTTTATAACCGTCTTGGGCATGTAAAAGATTAGTAGCAACATTGGCTTTGATGCATTTTTAGTTTTTGTGCAGCATTAGATTAATTTTTTTTTCTCCCTAATTAGTTGTTGGTGGCTGTTTTTGCCCCATTGACTTACATTATAACGACATTTTTTGATTGCAAAGCCATGACACCTTATAATCTTGTATTTTTGAATGTTTGTGGTTTTCCCTTTTGGGAAGAGGTTTCTTTTTTTGTTTTTTTTTTTGTTTTTTTTACAGTTGATCACTAGGTGGGACCATTAACCCTTTAGATAGGCCTGTGCAAAAAAAGGCTTAGTTTCTGGCTTGTATATGGAGTTATATGGAGTATAACAGCAAATTATATTGTCTGTGTATGTGTGTGTGTTTGAGAAAGAGAGAGACCTTTGCGCACTTACCTTGATGAATTTCAGAAAATCAAAATGTACACCTCAGCTCTCAGAACTACATGGAGTAAACAAAAGTGTATTTATGCACCTGCTGCCTTTTAATGGTGGTGAAAGTATTCTGTTAAGTGATGACGTAAGAAGCGCTGTTTCGGGTCCAGGCCTCAACTCGCTTCACTTGAGAATATGACCTCAGCAGCCATTCATGAGCATTGTTTATTCATATTGATAATTTAAGCTAAACGCTTTCAAACTTACGATATGCATTACAGTCTCCCAAACACAAATAATTTTATATATATATATATATATATATATATATATATATATATATATATATATATATATATAATTATTTGTGTATGTATATATATATATATATATATATATATATATATATATATATATATATATATATATATATATATATATATATATATATATTAGGGCTGTCAAAAATAGCGCGTTAACGGCGTTAATTAGTTGGTTGTCGTTAATTACGTCAAATTTTTTAACGCATTTCACGCATGCGCAGTGTGACAAATTATTCAGGTTAGGAAAGTCTCGTCGATCTCTGAATTCTCAAGATAGTAAAAAACAGCGGCGAGCGCCGCGACGAAAACACAGTAGAAGCTTAAGGTTTTTAACCCCATTTACTCTCAAATACATTCATGCCAAGCTCGATAAACAGAGACGACTCTGGTAGTTGATATGCTGGAGCTTCTTCTTCCCGTTATAGCAGTGATCCTCAAATCTGGCTCGCGAGTTTCATGCAGAGTTTAGCGCAGACTCCAATTAAACACACCTGCTTGTGATTTACTAATGATCCTAAAGACACTGATTAGCAAACTCATGTGTGTTTGATTAGGGTTAGAGCTAAACTTCGCAGGAAAGTGGATCTCGCGAGCCAGATTTGAGGATCACTGTGTTATAGCGTCCTGTGTTTCACACTGCGCATGCGCAGAACGCCTACATGCAATGCAGCGAAAATTACAGCTGTTTGGAAAAGCATATGCATTTTTACTTGGTTTTACTGGCACTTGAAGCCTTCAGAACGTGAAAATATCGATCCTAAAGTATTGTGGCAGAGCAAATGAACACCTCCCAAAAACAAGAGTGCCCAGAGTGCTGCTTATGTGATTGTGGCGCATGTTTGTGTTTCTGAGTTCATTCTTTCGAGTTTCTCTATGCATAATTTCATAGATATGTGGCTATATTTAACCACTGGTTCACTTAAAACTCTTACACTATCTGTAGTTAAATGGCATGGTTTGATATAGTGCTCAGGTAAATTTGATCTAAGTAAATGTTAAACTTTTGAAATTCAGAAAAAAAGAACCACATATTGATGAATCAATACATGAAAATTATGTATCTGTGTCCTGTTATTTATCTTTTGGTATGCATTTCAGAAAAAAAATGGTTAGGATTCAGGTGTAGTTGCAAATAGTGATTAATCATGATTAATCCACTGAAAATTCTGATTAATTTAATTAAAAATGTTAATCATTTGACATATATATATATATATATATATATATATATATATATATATATATATATATATATATATATATATATATATATATATATATATATATATATATATATATATATATATATATATATATATATATATATATATATATATATATATATATATATATATATATATATATATATATTTATTTATTTTTAGATTTATATTTTCATTGTCTGGCTATCAGGGACTTTGGTATGGAGTTAAAGGTTAAGATTATAACTTTTTTGCTAGTATTCTATAACATTGTGAGTTTATATTAGCACCTTTTTGTTGTTTTCTCGTGGTAACTTATAGAGTGTTTGGACACGGAAGCGTTGCTACATGACGTCAGACTTTACAAGGGAATAGACTAAACAAAAGCAAAGTACGTGGATTTAAACACTTGCATGGCATCGTGCTGGTCATTTAATGGTGAGAAGAGCAGCAAGCAACTTGTACCAAAGTTTTAGAAATGATTATGCAGCTTGACCCCTCCAGCGAGCTGCAGCTTATTTGAAGTTGGTATTGCACTTTGGTTCATAATACATTGTTCATAAATTTAATGCAAAGTAGATTTTTTTTTTTTTTTTTTTTTTTACAGGATTTTAAGGTTTTAAACTGGCTTTACCATCAAGAAAATATGAGCATTTCACATATAGGCCATCTGTACTTTTCACCATCAAAAGGAAGCATCTGCATAGACACACTACTTTTTTTATTGTTTACTCCATGTAGTTCTGAGAGCATGAGGTGCATATTTGGATTTTTTTCCGATACTGTTCATCAAGGTAAGTGCACAAAGGTCTCTCTCACAGCCTCTCTTTCTCTCTCTCACACACACACACACACACACACACACACACACACACACACACACACACACACTATAATTTGCTATATAACTCCATATACAAGCCAGAAACTAAGCCCTTTTTTTTTTCACAGGCCTATCTAAAGGTTTAATGGTCCCACCTTGTGATCAACTGTAAAAATATATTTTTTTTTTTTACCTCTTCCCAAAAGGGAAAACCACAAACAAGAATGTGGTGGTCATGGCTTTGCAATCAAAAAATGTTGTTATAATGGAAGTCAATGGGGCAAAAACAGCCACCAACTACTAATCAGGGAGAAATTTAAATCTAATGCTGCACAAAAACTAACAATGCATCAAAGCCAATCTTGTTACTAATCTTTGACATGATAAAAATGTAACTATTTATATTGAAAATATGTAATTTTGTGTTTTTTTTTTTTTTTTTTTTTTTTTAAATCAGTGACATCATTGAACTTGGTAATTAAAAAGTTAAAATCTTGGAATTTTTTTTTAAACATTTGGTAGTTTTGATCAGGACTGAGGTTGATTTAATAGTTATGCGAAAAAAATATTTCTGGTACAATTTTACAGCAGTTTAATTGAATGGATGTTTTCATCCATGAACAACTCGAAAGGGTAGTGAATTTGCCCACAGTGTACCGTTGAGTTTTTGAAAAAATTCAAAGCATTTTCCCAAAATATGGGTCAAAATAAGATTGGTCACCAAAAATCATTCCATTAGCTCAAACACAGAGAAAGTGAGAGAAGGGAGGTGAGAGAGAGAGAGAGAGAGAGAGAGAGAGAGCGCGTGGTCACAGAATGAGCTCAGTTATGCAAACTTACAGACAGTAAACCTTGAACGACACCAACGATTCCAATCATAGACAAACTTTAAGCAGCATTTAAATCTCCATAGAAAACGATACTTGCAAGTGTCTCTGTGTGACGCCAGACCGGCGCGCATGTGAGATGCGTCCTTGCTGAGTTGCTGAGGAATCGCGCTATTTGAAAAGTCCAAAAAAAAAATGTTTTGGAATTAGTCTTCCTCGTGTGGAGAGGCGAATAAACGCTGACACAGTCTGGTGTTTGCTAGATAACAGTAGAGCCAGGGGATCAGCGCAATATTATAAAAGGACCTCTAAAGTCACACAATAGAGAATGAAGTGAATGAATGTAAACTACTGCAGCAAAGCAAATCAAACACCGCATTTCTGTTGTCTCTCCGTGCATCTCTCAGAAATAAGAGCTTTGTAAGAGTAATTTTACCTATAATATTACAACATACACGTTCTATTATTTGTATATATTTAAAAGGCAATGATTTTAACCTTGGGATATGATATAAGAATGAATAGAATAAGCACAGCGCGCTCAAATCAAACACCCACGCAGTGCGTCTCAGTCTCTCAAAAACCAAATCAGTTCTCTCGAGAGCAGGCTAATAATCAGCTTAGATACAGAATTTTCTACTCGTCCTACATGTTTGCATTTTTACCTTTTTGCTGATTAGACTCTGTAAAAGAGTTCTGCATAATGAAAATGTGCGCATTTTTGTCATGACATCTCTCTGCTTGCACTATAAATATTATTTTAGAAATAATTTTAGTTTAACATGACATACTTGTTCAGTGATGACGAAGAAAAAAAATATTAAAAAGTCATAACTGTCTTAAGTAACTGTATGACGTGTCCGAATGATACGAAAAATGTGATTGTTACAGATACAAATACTGGCTGTTACATGAAACTTTAAATATGTAATGTCACAATTATAAAGTTTTTAAAATGTACACGTAATTGTTGCATAAGGATATACTTTAAGTATTTATTGATATAAACTATTTAATGTGTTTTCATTTACAATAGCATGAACCACAAGTAGTCGAGTAACTCAAAAAAAAAATCGATTAGTAGAATCCAGTAGTCTTGCAACCCCTATACCAGGTATGCTCAAATCTGGCCCACGAGATCCATTTTCCTGCAGAGTTTAGCTCTAACCCTAGTCAAACACACCGGAGCATGCTAATCAGTATATCTTCAGGATTATTTGAAAATAACAGGCAGGTGAGTTTGATCAGGGTTGGAGCTAAACTCTGAAGCACATTGGCCCTCCAGGGAAAGATTTGAGGAACCCTGCCCTATACTGTACAGCATTAATTAGTATTCCATTGTTGTAAAGGGTAAGTTTAAGGCTATCTAGGTGTAGACGTAATTAAAACACAATGTAACGGGTAGAAAAATGAGTAAGAAACCTCTAACGTTAAACTTTTCAGAACGCAGCAAGTCCACTGCTGGTCATGCACATCCTTTCCCGTAACAAAATTGAAAGCTAAGCCAAGATGGAGAAACAGTTGATCGCTGTCCAAGGATATCCATTTTTTTTTAAATGAATTTATTAGCAGAGCTACTGCAATACTGCAAGGGATTTTTAGTGCTGGAAATCCATTTATCCTTTGCTGAAACTTTTGCATCTTCATGGAGAGCGGGTCATGATTGCCTAGCAACAGCAGACGCCACTGGAGCGTGAGCGTATAGTGCAGGCTACAGAGTGCTTTGGGAAAAAAGGAGAAAGTTGCGCGCCTAGCGTTTTCAGTCGCAACATCATGCAAATGTGGTTTTGTTTTGAAGGAGTTTTTTTTTTTGTTTTTTTTTGTTTTTTTTTGCTGGACTCTGTCGAGACCATCGAGAACATTTGGTGAGTCCAGTGGCCAAGTCTGAGACAAGTCCGAGTGCAAATGCAACGAGTCCGAGACGATAGTCCGGACTTGAGTCCAAGACCAGACTCGAGTACTACAGCCCTACGAATTGGACCTCACCACTTGACTAAAGTCAATCAGCCAACTGTATTAGTAAAATCATAGCCATAGGCAACAGTCTTGCTAGAATTGTATTTTGTAAATAAAAAAAATAAAAATCGTAATTAAGTTCTATTTTGACCCCTATTGTAGTTGTTGTTTTTTTTTTGTTTTTTTTACTTCGTTTGGGGAGTGGCCACAACAATAAAATTCTTCTTAGGACACCCATTTGGCTAGCAGTGGCCCTGCTTCGGTCACTAGAGAGAGGCTTTGGGATTGTGTCTAGGCACCCAGACACCTACTCTGAGGCAGTAGGGACAATACATTTCGTTTTAGAACGCAGCTGCTCTCTTTGTGTGCTATTAATGCCCACTATATGTATTGAATCTGCTGCCCTGTGGCAAACAACTGTTGCAGTCACGTTTCTATGCTTGAGTGGTGCATAGTTCCCTTGTTAACACTCAATTATAGTGCATTTTGTTTCTATGGACATAGAGAAACTCGTTTTTAACTTTTTCTTTCTCTCACACTCGCTGAATTGCTCTTGTTTATTTTTCAGTTTGATGAAGGTCGCAATGCATTTGATGGAGTGGTCAGCAAAGAGAAGCTACTGACCTTCATCAGATCCAACCAACTTCCCCTGGTCATTGAGTTTACAGAGCAGGTACTCTCTATCCACACTTGGCTCTTGTTGTATATACTGACATTACAGATGTGTGTTTGACCTGTTGCATACAGACTCAGTTGGCCTATTTATAATTTCATTAAAAAACTGATTGAACAATTGATTCTGAGATTATTTCTTGGCTACAGACTGCTCCAAAAATATTTGGAGGCGTCATCAAGTCCCACATCCTAATGTTTGTTCCCAAAACGGCCAAAGACTTCCAGGATAAGATGGACCAATTTAAGAAGGCAGCTGAGGGTTTCAAAGGCAAAGTGGGTTTATTTTTTTTATTCAACTGTGTCAGTGTATATTTTGATGAATACATGGAACTTTAACCTTGTTCTCTTTCTCCAGATCCTCTTCATCTTTATTGACAGTGATGTGGATGATAATCAGCGAATTCTGGAATTCTTTGGTCTTAAGAAGGAAGCGTGCCCAGCAATCCGCCTCATTACCCTAGAGGAAGAGATGACCAAATATAAACCAGAAACCTCAGAAATCACAGCAGAGAACATCATCTCCTTCTGCACAGCCTTCACAGAGGGAAAACTTAAGGTCACTAAGTTAGTTTGGGTGTAGGTTTAAAGCTGCTGTCTGTAAGTTGTGCCTCTTTTGCCGCGTTTCCACCAAAATTACCCGGAACATTTGTATCAGGAACTTTTTTTTTCCCGGGAACTTTTTCCCCCTAGACCTGTTGCTTTCTGCGTTTCCAACGCAGTGTAAAGTACCAGGAAGATTAGGCAAATAATCTGGTGACGTAGGTCTGCGCGCGTTTCTCATTACAAAGTACGATTTTGGACGTGCATCCTCGGTAGTTCAGACTTTGTGAATTTGACTCGGGAGTGTAATGTCTGCGACGACGCGAATACGGTAAATCTGCAAACAGCAGCGTACTTCATAACTTCAGTCAGCTGACCATGGCTACTGCAATTTTCCTCTCTGTATATTTACAGAAGTGTACTTAGTTCAGGGATATGTGTATAAATACAGCCATTACAATGAAACGAAATATTATATACATTTGCCTTTATTTATTTTTATTTTAACATATAGATAAACTGAATACAGACCAAAGATAACCTGATAGATTTACCCAAAACAAATTATATTTTATGTTTAACTACTAAAGAGACTAAGGACTGAGCTCCCGCTGATCGCGTGGAGTTCAGTCTCCGAGATCGGCGAAACACATTTTTAAATAGGCTCTGTCTTTATAAATAAACCACAGATTTGAGTTTTAAACAACTACATTGTCACCTGAAATACTTTTAAAATTACATTTCATGACACAATAACAGTAATATTTTTAAAATGATCCAAATAAATGGTGGTCGAACTCAACCAATGCTGCGTGAAGTCAAACAATCAGGATGTTTAGCGCTCCAGTCCCGCCCCCGAAAGTTCCGTAACTTTGAAAAAGTACTACCTCGCCAGCAGGGACTTTCTGAGGGGCATTTTTTTACCAGGAACTTCTAGTTCCTGGTTCCTGCGGTGGAAACACACAGAGTACCAGGCCAAAGTCCCTAGTTCCTGGGTAAAGTTCCTGCGGTGGAAACGGGGCATTTGTTGCCATCTCTGTTGCAAAACCGTTTCAGCGCACAAAATTGTGCATATCACCAAAGTGCGTTCATCCTGGGGTAAGCATGTTTATTCTGAAACAGCCACAAATATCCATGTTCTGAGGGATCCTACGTGTTGATTCCCCATGTATAGTGTGAGCAGTCAAATCGCCACTCGACGATCGGACCGTACAGTGAGTGCACTTTAATCGTGAGCTTTGGCGTTACATCGCATGTGATCTACTCGTACAGTATGAGTTGGTACCTTGCCAAAATCACACTGTGTATGCCCAGCTTTATTGACGTGTTTTTGCTGCATTAAGTAATGTATCGCAGACATCTGTTGATTTCTTGAACACATTTATCGAAAACCACTCACTGCTCAAACACCAGAGTTTTGTAAAGTGCTGAGTACTGAAATCTAAAGATTTCAAAAAATACTGCTTAAAAAAAAATTTGTTGAAGAAATGGAGCAAAATCAAAGCTGAGCCGCTGAACATCTCCAAACAAACAGTTGTTTTGTTTATGAACCTGCATTAAATGCATCTGGTTCAATTACCCATTCTTAAAACCCTCTGGAGTCCATTAACGCATATGCGTTTTGAGTCATTTTCTCCAGATAACCCCCGAAAAGAACTTAAATTACACTCTGTTTTAATCGTACAGATAAGAGCAATACATCAATCAAATCTGTAAAGGGTCTACTTTTTTTTTTGGATACAGACATAATAACAAAACACATTTGTGCACTTATAAAATAAAGATAACACACAAGGTATGCTGTACAAACACGTCATTAAAATGAACTGTAACTCCGCGAATACTCAACGAAGAGATATGAGAGAGATATCTATAGAAAGCCTGAAATGTCTACTTTTAAACTAAACAGGTGCTGCCGAAAAAAAAAATTCTGAGATAAAGTAATCCATATGAAAACAACGCGATGTCTATTTTTCATATCTCCGCTCATTATATCTAATGTGACCACGCCCCTGCGCTTAACGCGCTATTCAGATTCAAACTGAAGCGTGCGGCTTGAATACGCCCACACAGAAGAAAAAGCAGCCAGACTGTTCTTCGAGTTTTTATTTTATTTTACTGTTTGCTTCGCGATGAGAGGAATAAGACATAAATCACTCCAAAAAGATGTGATGTGGTTGAGGATTTGAGAAATGGATTTCCTAAGAAAAAAGAATGAAGCACTTTATTCAGCAGAGATCATAAACAAGAGTAAGTCTTTTTATTTATTTGTACTAGTTTTCACATAACGTGTAAATATTTTACTAGTTAGACCTTCCAAATACTTTTTCCAAACTATAATTCCTGACTAAATGTATAATCAAGTGAAACATTATGAAGTTTCAATAACAGTATACAATACTATAACCATTCAAAAGCTTGATGTAAATAATATAAATGTGTCAAATAGAGATAACTCTAACAAATGTAAAAACAATGCAGTTCTTTCAATTTATTCCCCCTAAAAAAAACGGAAAAATATTCTCAGCTCTTTTCAACATTATTAATAATAATAATAATGATGATGATGATAATAAATGTTTTTTTTTTTTTTTTTTTTGGTAGAAAATAAGATTGTTAAAAGGATTTCTGAAGGATTGTGTGACTAGAGTAAGGATGCCTAAAAATTTGTTTGAAAGTCAGCTTTGATTGTCCCTAAGAAACTGTTTAACTGCTCCCCCAAGTGGATATTAAATTATGTTGTGGGATAATTAAATATATTCTTAATAAACTACAAACAAAAAATTATATACTTTTTTTGTTCTCAAATTCTTTCTTGTTAGTCCTCCCTTACAGTGGCACAGTTGAATGAGAGGCTCATTATGCAGCTCATTATGCAGGGCTTTGTCTTCTCAGGTGTAAATCACAATGATATTCATGATAGTTGACGCCTACTCGCATATGACTTTTACCAACAAAAAGTGTCTTAGAAAATTTAAATCAATATATTGTTTTCTGTGAATTTGTAAACAAGATGATTTTCACATAATTTAGAAAGAAAAATTCTAGGCTACAAGCTCCAGTTCTCAACAATCCCGGGAACCAATGTCATGTATGTGTTTTATGGCCTTATTCAAGTGATTTAACATTTTTAGTTTTTCACTAACCATGTGTAACGTTTTTTTTTTTCTCAAAAATACAATCATGTACATGCATGCATTTCACATATTATTATTATTATTATTATAGCCCAGTTTGTGCTGACTACAGTGATATTAGACTTTACCCATTTAGATATTTATAAGAAACTGAAAAAAGCACAAATATCAGGGCATGACAAAACTTCTCCAGGCCCCAAAAATACCCTTAGACTCCAGAGGGTTAATTAAAGCCAGTTGCTTGCTTCATTCCTGAATGAATTATGATTCTGAATGATTCCGTGATAAACTCAATGATTCGCAGCCACCTACTGGCAGTTTTACTTTAATTTTAAAAGGATCTTTTATTTAATTTATTTCTGTAATCAATTTTATTTAAAACATTAACCTCAACATGAACTTCTGAATTTAATTGCCACCTGAGCCTCATTAAACATCTGAAAATATATCTGCAAGCCACTTATGTTCTTCTGTGCCACCTCAGTAGTATAAATTATTTTTAATACTTATTTGATTTGATTGGTAACCTATTCTTACTGTACGCATGTGGTGACCTAGAAGCTGGGACAACTTTTTTTTTTTTTTAAACCGACATGGCACAGCAGCATGCTTAAATTTCCAGTGAAAACCTACCAGTACCACTCAAATTAGAAAACGTTGTTGTAAACTATCCGTTTTGAACCCTGGCTGGTTATGTACTTGCTCAAATATTGATTTTTAGATCAATTTTAACCAAAAAAAAAAAGTTACAGACTGCAGCTTTTAAATGTCTGACGTAAAGGAGGAAATTAGTCTTTATGGTAGATTTAGTTACCTAAAATTGGCACTTAAATGTGTTCTGTCTTTTTGGAATGATTGTTTTGTGTGTCTGTGTGCTTGTTTTGAATGATTGTAATGTCTTTCAGCCTCATTTGATGAGTCAGGACATTCCCGATGACTGGGATAAGAACCCGGTCAAGGTCCTGGTGGGCAAAAACTTTGAAGAGGTTGCCTTCGACCCTGCTAAGAATGTATTTGTAGAGTTTTGTACGTATTTTGTCTATATAAAAGTGTTTTTGCTTAAATGCAAGTTCTGTAGTCTTGTCATTGCATGTCTGCCTTGGTTTGAGAGATCACTTTGCATGGCATATTGCCTGATTTTTTGAAAGCGGGATCTTTTAAGTGCCCCTCCTAATAACCTGACATGGTAAACACAAGATTCCTGTATCTGTCAAAATGCATACTGCTAATCCTGGCATGGGCACCTACACAGGATACTTAATTTAAGAGCTCTCTTTCCTGTATACTCTTTAACATGCTCTAATAGAGCAAGAAATGCTGTGATCATTTTGGCTGGTCCTGTGACTTATAGTCAGGTGTGACTTATCAAAATTAATTTGACCAAGAAATTACCCAAGAGCACTCTCGCGGCTGTAGACGGTAATGTTTTCTCTTGGTTCTAAATAATTGTGATTTATAGTCCAGTGCGACTTGTTTTTTTTTTTTGTTTTTTTTTCTCTCACCATGACGTATTTCTGGACTGATGTGACTTGTATTCAGGTGCGACTTATAGTCCGAAAAATATGGTACATGCATGCATGCGTACATATACACACTCGCCTAAAGGATTATTAGGAACACCATACTAATACTGTATTTGACCCCCTTTCGCCCTCAGAACCGCCATAATTCTACATGGCATTGATTCAACAAGGTGCTGAAACCATTCTTTAGAAATGTTGGCCCATATGATCAACTTGCACTTGATGGAGATTTTTGGGATGCACATCCGGGGCACGACTGTTCCACCACATCCCAAAGATGCTCTATTGGGTTGAGATCTGGTGACTGTGGGGGCCATTTTAGTACAGTGAATATTATTATTATTATTATTATTATTATTATTATTATTATTATTATTCTGTTGAAGAAACCCAATTTGAAATAATTTGAGCTTTGTGACATGGTGCATTATCCAGCTGGAAGTAGCCATCAGAGGATGGGTACATGGTGGTGATAAAGGGATGGACATGGTCGGAAACAATGCTCAGGTAGGCCGTGGCATTTAAACGATGCCCAATTGGCACTAAGTCACCTAAAGTGTGCCAAGAAAACATTCCCCACACCATTACACCACCAGCCTGCACGGTGGTAAGAAGACATGATAGATCCATGTTATCAGTCAGTTTACGCCAAATTCTCTCTCTACCATCTGAATGTCTCAAGAGAAATCGAGACTCATCAGACCAGGCAACATTTTTTTCCAGTCTTCAATGGTCCAATTTTGGTGGACTCGTGCAAATTGTAGCCTCTTTTTCCTATTTGTAGTGGAGATGAGTGGTACCCAGTGGGGTTTTCTGCTGTTGTAGCCCATCCGCCTCAAGGTTGTGCATGTTGTGGCTTCACAAATGCTTTGCTGCACACCTCAGTTGTAATGAGTGGTTATTTCAAAGTTGCTCTTCTATTAGCTTGAATCAGTCGGTCCATTCTCCTCTGACCTCTAGCATCAAAAAGGCATTTTCGCCCACAGGACTGAAAATCCTTGAGCAGAAAAAAAATACTGAGCAGATTGTGAAATACTCAGACCTGCCCGTCTGGCACAAACAGCCATGCCACGCTCATTGTTTACATCCCCTTTCTTTCCCATTCTGACATCCAGTTTGGAGTTCAGGAGATGGTCTTGATCAGGACCACACCCCTAAATGCATTGAAGCAACTGCCATGTGATTAGATAATTGCATTAATGAGAAATTGAACAGGTGTTCCTAATAATCCTTTAGGTTTGTGTGTATATGTCAGTTAAACATGACTGACTTTCCAATAATTGAATGGTTGTTAAAATGGAGGTTAGTTTGTCTTGGACAAAAATTTTTAGTCAGACTATAGTGTTTTTTTTTTTTTAAAGGGATGATTGTGGTTTATATCTGGCTGAAGTCAAACTTTTAAAGTGTGTGTAAATTCACCTTTCATTAAGATTTTTTTTTTATTTATATATTCCCATTGCTTTTCCTTTATACAGATGCCCCATGGTGTGGTCACTGTAAACAGCTGGCACCCATCTGGGATCAATTGGGTGAGAAATTCAAAGACACCGCAAATATTGTTGTGGCCAAGATGGACTCCACAGCCAATGAGATTGAAACTGTCAAAGTGCATAGCTTCCCCACGCTCAAGTTCTTCCCTGCTGGTGATGACCGTAAGGTATGGCCTCGAGACAATTTGCTTCTGTTTGGGTTTATTTTTAGCATAATGTAATGTGAATATAAAAAAACAAAAAATTCTTTAAGGAATTGACAGTTTGCAAAGAGCTTGATTGACAGTTGATCTGACTGATCAGAATGCGTATATTATGTACCAGCATGTGTATATAAACTTGACTAAGTTTGCAAGGTATGTGAAATGTTCATTAGCCATTCAAAGATTTGTTTAAATTATATAAATGCTTATTTGCTTAATGCTGATGGCAAACGAAAGTATTATAATGTTGACTTTTATATTTCTAATAGTATAAAAGCAATCGTTATAATAATTTTGTATACATTAATTCCTTTTGTTTAAAAGTTTTATGACTATTCAACCGAACTGTTAACTATGACCGTGAATGAGGGATAATGTGAGCTGTCAAAAAAAAAAGTGTCAGGGCAATTGGTTAATGTCAGTGGTTCTAAACCTTTTTTGGGCCAAGCCAGTCCTAGAGGTGTCTCACCAGCCACCGTCCCTGCTGTGCGAAGCGAAGGAAGAGGTGTGCTTTTTTTTTTTCCTTTTTTTTTTTTTTGTAGTCTACAGTTTCTGCCTTTTATACTCAGAGGTGGGGGAGGCCACTCCCAGACACCGTCATGTCTGCCAGCCATTTGACCAATCCCCCCCCCCCTCCTTAGTCACTGTTGCTCACTCTGACAAGCAAACGGAGATGCTCACTGTCTTACAATGATGGCTTTCATTGGAAAACCTTCCGATGTGTTTCTGATCAATTTGGGACACAGATGGACCTTCAAGGGGGACTTAAATATACCATGGAGGGATATATAATATATATTTAAAACAAACATAAAAATAAAGATCACCATGCAAACGGGACAACGGTTACAGTCGTCACAATGATAACATCCCAGATCAACACAGTTTAAATACTGCAGAGTAAGATTAAATTTACATTTGACCAGATTAATATGGTGAGGCACTCGTGTGTGTATATATACCTTTTTGTGTCTTTGACTTGAACTGCACGGTACATGACATGAGAACCGTTCGCCATTTAGGTTTGTACATTAGCATGGACTCTCTCTTAAGTTACATGGGAAAGCTATCTCTAGGTAAAACTAGCTAACATTAGTGTTAATGTTAGTATGACAACCAGAAAATTGTGATATTGTTGTTAAATGCTTAGGGGACATTTTGCTTTGTTTTGGTTGGATTTGGAATTGGAGTAAAGTTACATTGCCTGTCCACTCAGGATAACTGGAATTAGTGTTACAAGTACCGTAGGCACATAGTTTTTCATCCTTTTGTAGCATATGCACCATTAGACCAATGCAAGCTTAGAATCTTCCTATATTTCTTTATGGCACTGAAACCTAAAGATGTCAGTTCTACTCGCCAAGTAACTGATACTAGACTGCCATTAGCTCATCTGCATGTCAGGGGAGGGGCTTACCGATAGGTCATTTGGGGCTGGTGTAACGTAATCTCTTTTAATGCAATGTAATAGGGTTTCTGAGGAATGGACAGAAGGAGTGTATCCTATAGTGAGATACCTCACTTAACCGGGGTTACACAAAATAACCTATTTAAATCTACCCCCCCTTTTTTTCTGAATTTTTTTTTTTTTTTTTTCACCTGGATTAGTCAACAGATTTACAAATGCTTCGATATAGCTTGCCCCACAACACATGCATAGGAAACAAGACACTCCCAACCCAGTGAATTCACCCCTTGTCTAGACCCTGAGAGCTCTAGAGGTTCTGCATTGATCTATTTCTAGAATTAAAACTTTTCCTCAGTCCAGAGTATCTTTTGTTTAAGTGGAGCACTGAATAAAAGATGTGCCTGCAAAAGACCCCCATCCTGGAGCCCAAGACCGGTTTCCCACTGAAGCTAAGCAGGGCTGAGCCTGGTCAGTACCTGGATGGGAGACCTCCTGAGAAAACTAGGTTGCTGCTGGAAGAGGTGCTAGTGAGGCCAGCAGGGGGTGCTCACCCTGTGGTCTGTGTGGGTCCTAGCGCCCCAGTGTAGTGATGGGGACACTATACTGTCAACAAGCACCGTCCTTCAGATGAGACGTTAAACCGAGGTCCTGACTCTCTGTGGTCATTTAAAAATCCCAGGATGTCTTTCGTAAAGAGTAGAGGTGTGACCTCGGCATCCTGGCTAAATTCGCCCATTGGCCTCTGACCATCATGGCCTCCTAACAATCCCCATATCCGCTGATTGGCTTCATCACTCTGTCTCTTCTCCACCATTAAGCTGGTGTGTGGTGAGCGTTCTGGCGCACTATGGCTGCCGTCGCATCATCCAGGTGGATGCTGCACACTGGTGGTGGATGAGGAGATACCCCTTGACTATGTAAGCGCTTTGAGTGTCTAGAAAAGCGCTATATAAATGTAAAGAATTAATTAGTTGTTGGTAAATGAGTGTGATGGATTTTCGTAAGCTACTTCTAAACCTAAATCTAGGCTAGAGCCCTGTTTTGCAAGGTCACCCAGGTGCGATCATCTCCATAAATTAAGATATCTGTATAATACTCAGTTGTTGTTGTTTTTAAATGACTTTAACATTTTTTTTTTTTTTTTTTATCATTGCACCCCCCCCCCCTTCTTTAGGTAATTGACTACAATGGTGAGAGAACGCTAGATGGATTCACTAAGTTTTTGGAGAGCGGAGGAAAAGAAGGTGGGGCACCAGCAGATGATGAGGAGGATGAAGATTCTGATGTATGTATGATTTTGGTTGCAGTTCAGTTTTTCTTCAATTGTTTGGTTTAACTTCATTGAACTGGTACAACTGTTCATACCATAAGTATACCATACCATAATTTCAATTGAATAACTGGCAGCTTTGGTCACACAGAAATCGGTTTCTGCTTAGTTTGTTACTTCAGTAAATAAACTTTTGGAATGTTGGATTTTGGATGTTGAATGTTTTGGATGTTTGCAAACATTATCAATTATATTTTCAGCTTTTCCCTTTTTTTATTTATGCTTATTTCCTTAGTTATTTTTCGGACACTTAATTTGGGTGTTATCAATTGTCTACTGGATGACCCATTGCTTCTGAAGATTCAAAATAAAAATTTTTGACATTTTTAAAATAAGGACATAATTTTTTACTGCATGATTATCATTGTTTCATCATACGTTTAATCTGCACCAATTAATATTAAACCATGAGTATGCAGGTGTTTTTTTGAATCTGTCCTTAAAAGCTTGACGTGGACTTTTTTTTTTTTTTTTCTGAGGTCTGCTTTTCAAATATTAAAAAAAAATCAGTTGTCAATGTTGAAAAATTTTAAAGCACTGCATAGTCTTCACTGTGTAAATTAAATATACATTGATTCTATTAAAGCTACTAAAATTCAGTTGAGTAACATAAATGGCACAGACCGTTCTAAAGACTGACTAAATAATAATAATTCATTAAATTTATATAGAGCTTTTCTAGGCACTCAAAGAGCTTTACATAGACATCACCTCATCCACCACTAGTGTGCAGCATCCACCTGAATGATGCGACGGCAGCCATACTGCGCCAGAACCCGATTGGTGCATGCATTACTTATTATTATTATTATTATTATTATTATTATTATTATTATTATTATTATTATTATTATTATTACATGGACAAAATCATAGTCTCTACAATTCATGTAAAAGGTAGATTCTGATATGACGATTAATTGCAATATTAAATTGTGAGATCACCGACCCATAAGTTACCATGAGAAAACAGTAGTTATGGTTGTTAGTTACGAAGTACCACTATTCAAGCTAAAACTACCAGTATTTCAAGAGAATGGGTTTAATCCGGTTTGTTTTTTGTTTTTGTTTTTTTCATTGCTAAGCTGGCTTCACTGATCTCCAGATCATATTAGACCAGTGGCCCATTTTTTTTTTTCTAAACAATTTGGCTCACAGATTCTGGAGTTTATCACACTGATTAGGCGCAATCCAGGACCACAGAAATCCACCCAGAGGAATACTTCTAGGAATTTTAAATTTAGAACATTATCATTGCCGCTAATGCCCAACACAACTGTTATAGCTATTTACCTTCAATTTCCCCCCTTCCCACCACTTACCATCACTACTGACAGTACTAAGTTAGTCAACACTAGCTAGTCCGCACGTCCCAGCTATGAGGGAAAGGACTCTGCAACCGAACACTGCTGGTAACTCCTGTGAACTCGTGCCGGTTGCACTTGTTTTGCTGCAGGGATTACTGGCATGTTTGTGGCAGGGCAGATTTGTTTTGATGAATTGAAGTCATTCTCATACACATGGCCTTCTAGTAGGGTAGACCATGACTTGTGACTCGAAAAAATTTGTTTCGGTGTGCAAATTTCCCAATTGTTGCCACTGCACGAAAAATATATTTTGTATTCTAAAAAAAATCTTGCTTTTTCCACAGGATCTGGATCTTGATGATGCAGAAGAGGATGATTCAGATGTGGATGAGGGACACGATGAGTTATAAGAGTCATGAAGAAAAGGCGAGACAAACCCCTTCACCACCACCTCCAATTTAGACCTCCCTGTCTACGAACACTAAAGCTTTTCTGAACTAATCCTAACTAAACAGCCCCTGGGCATTACAGGGTCTTTCAGCCAGCTGCCGTTACCAGTCCAGCCCAACCATCTGCAGCCCAGAGAATGCCTCTTTGCCCACAAAAACTTTTATCTCTGAATTGTTTTACTGTACAGTTTGTTTTTTGCATTAAAACATATTAGGTTTTTAGGTTTAATTCTAATGGTAATCTGTTGAACTGCTCTTTATACCTACCCACTACCTCCTTTTGTGATCTGGAGGATCAGTATTAAGATTTTGCAGTATAATTCTGGAAATACTCTCCTGATGAAGGAGGGGGATGGCCAATTATCCTGCCTTAATTCTGCGATATGCATGAGTGGACATTTCAGGGCAGAGGAGCTGTAGGTCATTCCATTTGGGTGGAAATAAAAATTATGGGATGCTATTACAGTGTGAACCAAACTGAGGTACCTTTGCGGTTTCATTAGTCAAACCACATTTTCATATTTTTCCTTTTCCAAATTAACACCTGCTACTGAATTATTTTTAAAGATGTAAAAGTGTAGAACTTATTTAATTTTATATTTCAATTATTTTCTTTATTATAATCTTCCATACTGAAGGGCCCAGAAACAGCACTTCTGTTGAATTGCCTGGGGCAGAGTTGGCCCTGTCAGCTTTCTGGTTGTCTGGGAGGATGATTTGAAATGTTTTGCACTTCATTCAGATTCCATATCCGTTACTGGAATAAAGATTTATCATATTGTATGGACAATAACTCCCCTATACCTTGCTTTCCATCACTTTAGTGTAAGATTCCTCCGTGCAGGTATAATAACAGTTGATGACGTCAGAGTGATGGGGAGGAGAAAGTGTTCTTGTAACCAACATAATCAGTCTTTTCCCCTTCTTATGCCAGGGTTCAGGGTTGTGCGCATGTGTGATTTGTCTAACCCTAATGTTGTTGGTCTTTATCTATTTTTCTAGGAGCGGTGAATTTCAGGGGTGATGTTTAAAGAAAGGGGGGGTTCAGAAATTCAGTTGAGAGGATTTGGGTTTTAAAATTTGTCAAAATGTTTGAGACAAAGCATTCCATTGCATTAAAATAGATAATATAAACTGGTGGCCAAATAAACAACAAAATAGTAATGTGTTTGGTGTGCGTTTTATTCAATTATTTTCCATTTTAAAATTACAGATTCAGTCAGTTAAGACAATTCAGTAGGGTTCAGTAATTCATTAGTACAACAAAGACCTCATGGTTCTCAAGCTAAAATAAACAACAAAAGATATACACCCAATTAATTTTTTTTTTTTTTTTTTTGGGTGGCAGTTTTACCAAAAGGAATTAAAAAATGACTGAAATTACTGCCTTGTCTACCCACAAAGCCATTATGTGACTATAAAACTGATAAATTCTTTGAACTGCTTGTACCATAGTTTTATAGCTTGAGCTTGACAACAATTGCCATTGAATGCTGTCCTAAGAGCTGCATTAACATATTGACAAAAAGAGTGGAGTACGTGATGAATTATTATTATTATTATTATTTTTATTTTTTTTGAGGGGAGTATTCCATGTTTCACTGGGTTTTTACCATTTTAAGTAACTTATATGCTACATTATACCCAGAACAGGGAGAAACTTCTGAAACTGTTAGTAGGGGTTGATTAATAATAGCCCACAAAATAGAAAGTAAGGTAGACTTAAAGTAGAAATCACTGTAAGGCCTGCTGATAGGAATAATGACATATTAATCTGATTAAACAGTCATCTGCAAATAGAGCAAGATCATCTTTTTTGCTGGCAGCCAACTTAAAGATATAGAGCCAGGCTGTTTGTTTGTGTTATTTTTAAATTCTAATTGTGACTGTAAACATGTCCTTGCCTTCACGTTTTGCAGGTCGTGCCATTTTTATACCCTATTCAGTGTGTACTAGAAATTACTGTTGGTTTCCCTGCTGTGTGGCAACAGGAGCTGGGGGTGGGGGAATTTATCTGGGGAGGCTTGGTTCAAATGTGATGTGTGAAAACAAGCTGAGGTTACAGATTTTATTGCTAAATTGGCTGAGAATTGTAGGGGTGTGACTCCAGATCACACCCACTCTGCTTCCAATTCAGTCATCTGAGCTATGAGACGACAATCTCTTAATATAGTCTATTGGGGGGTGTATATAGGGTACACAGAGCCCTGACTTCAGACTAACTTCTAAACTACTATCTAGGAAGGTGCTCTACATGAAGAGACAAACCATCAACCAGACAGACTGAGAAGCTGCAGTCATCAAGACCGGCACCTTGGACAAGAAGAAATTCTGAAAACCTCTGAGTGTGCGGAAACTTTTAAGCCGAAATTAAGAATTAGAGCAGAATCTTTGGAACAAGAACATTAAAGAATGAAATACTACCAGTGTCCAGTCACCCAGACCATACGTTATGAGGGGTGCAATCCAAATGCCACTAGACCAGTGTCATGCTTTCATTCACAGTCTTCTTTCAAACCTGTTCGCAATGTTCACTTTCCCAATGACATAGTCTTTCAAGATTTTGTCCGTCAAGTAGAGCTGGAAAGAATTGGACGCTTCATTAGAACCAGAAGAGTGAGTCTAGACACCATCTACCATTCAGGTAGGAAAATCAACTATTTGTGTACTTTACAGAGTCTGCTATGGAAAGCAAATCTATGCTCAGTCTCCATTAAATACTCTGCATGCAAGTAATTAGGAGTTATGCAATCCCTGATCTTTAAATAAAGGCTATTTATCCTAATAATCAGCAATGCCATTTTTGTCTAGTTAGCTTTTTGAATGTATAATCCAAAGTGGCTCAAACTTTAACCTACTGATAAATAAACTGTCTGAGCCTGTCCTTTAACATTAACTCCTTGCTGATTGTCCAGGCATGGCAGCAATTCATGAAGCAGTCCTATCTGGAAACCTGGAGTGTGTGAAGCTTCTGGTAAAATTTGGGGCTGACATCACCCAGAGGGATGAAGATGGATGGACTCCCCTCCATATGGCCTGTAGCGATGGCTTTCCAGAAATAGCGAAGTAAGAAAATTTCTTAATTTAATGTATTATTTGGACTATGGTAAACACAAATTAGAACTGGATATTTAATATATTACTACTACTCATAAACAATTACATTATCAGCTATGTTCTCAAGCAACTTTTAAAGGTAGAAAGATTTAAAGGTAGTTTTTCTTATATTTTGTTTTTTCAGGTACTTGCTTGCTTTGGGTGCAGACACTGAGGCTGAAAATGATTGTGGGGAGAAGCCTGCTGACCTTATTGACCCAGATAGCAAAGAACTGCTTGAACTCTTTGGGGTCGGTGGTGCCTGAACTTGCCTGACACTATAAAGTTCTGATTTCTCTCATCTGTTATGGCAGTTGCCACATTAAAAGGATGAAACCTGTAAAGGAGTGGAACAGCCACTGTGTATGCAGTGGAGCTGGTAGTTGATACACTTGACGGAGTGTCTGGTTATAATTGTCTGGTCATGTGAATTTGGACCAGTGATTAGGATGCGAGATGCACTTGCCTCCACCAGAAGGAACTGTTCCAGTGTAGATGACACAGTGTGTTCTTGCTGTAAGCTAATGAGTCACAACAGATTTTCTGTAAATTTGTTATAGTTAAAACTTTCTATTTTAAACCATGTTCTCTTTTTATATCTCGATCAATGCACTATGGTATAAGTTTGATGAATAGCTCACTGTGATTGTATGGGATTTTTTTTTTTATTAATTTACATAAAACATGAAATTGTTCAGAAAGTCTTAATTTGATAAATGTATTGATTCATGTTTTTATACCTATATATACATTAAAAAGACAATGCTTTCTGTTTTATTTTGGATGTTGTCTGTGTCCATAGCTACAGAATATACATAAAATAATAATGTATTAATCTTCAGGAGTAGTTGTAAATCCCAACAAAGGTGAAATGTTATATGTACATAAAATACATTTGGTTGATGGTATTAAAGTTAAACTAATGTAACATATCTAGGGGTTGATATCTGCAGATCTGACTTAGGCTATCTCAGACTCAACTTTTAGCCAAGGTTAGACCAAATTAAAAATTATGAACCGCTTTTCTGCTTTATTTGGAAAAATGAGACCGAATGTGTTCAAAGGACATCAATGATAAGAAATTATAAGGAGGGTGGTCCTAATACTTTAGATTTTAAAATCATTAGCCAGACTTTCAAAATAAACTAGATTAAGAATTGTTTATCTAATGAGTTACCCTGGTTTTGAGTACCTTTAGTTTTTCTTGTTCTCTAACTGTCCTGGAAAATTGATTTTGAACATCATCCTTCTCCCCGCACATATGTATTATTTGAAACAATGAAAATATATAGTCTGGTAACAAATTACTTTATGTGTGGTATTGCTGTTTAAACAATTTCTCTACTATTGCATTCCATGGTGTTTATGTATTAGACAAATAATGCACTAACTTCTTTATTAGAAGTTTTTTTTTTTTTTCAGGAAGCCACTCTAAAGCACAATTTAAATGGAGGATCTGTTATCCAAACTCTGAAAAACATACAGATCTATCCTCACAGACTTTTTTTAACAAAGTAAAATAAAAGTTCACTTAAATAACCATTTCAACCATGGTATGCAGTACACAATCTCTGAACACAAAACACCTCAAACCCTGAAGCAGATGGGCAACAGCAGCAGAAGACCAGGCTGGGTCTCGCTCCGGTCACCTATGAACAGGAAATGGAGGCTACAATTCACACAGGTTTACCAAATTTGGACAATAGAAGATTGGAAGAACGTTGCCTGATCTTGATGAGTCTCGATATCTGCTATGACATTCAGAAGGAAGGGTCAGAATTTGGCATAAAGAACATGAAAGCATGGATTCACACTGCCTTGTCTCAACGGTTCAGGCTGGTGGTGGTGTAATGCAGGGGATATTTTCTTTGCACACTTTGGACCGCTTAATACCAATTGAGCATTTTTTTTTAATGCCACAGCCTACCTGACTACCTGTTTCTGACCATGTCCATCCCTTTGCGACTACAGTGTACCCATCCTCTGATGGCTACTTCCAGCAGGATTATGCACCCTGTCACAAAGCTCAAATCATCTCATACTGGTTTCTTGAACATGACAATGAGTTCACTTTACTCAAATGGCCTCCACAGTCACCAGATCTCAATCCAATAGAGCAGCCGACAAATCTGCAGGAACTGTGTGATGCTATCATGTCAATATGGACCAAAATCTCTGAGGAATGTTTCCAACACCTCTATGCCACAAAAAGGGGCCCAACCGGTACTATAGCAAGGTGTACCAGTGAGTGTATATCTTCATTGTATTTATTTTGTAATATTGATAAAAAATCTATTCTACATCTGTTTTTATCATTGCCCGTTCGCCAAGTCTTTTTGTTCAGAACTTACCATGTTAACTTTTCTAACCTTATTTTTTTTGTAAAATTTAGTAACAATGCCAGAACCTTCTTTTCTCATTCTACTGATTTGTTATAGCTTCATGTGATTTATGTCCGTTTTCCTTCTGTGACTTCACAACTGTTGCAATATTTTCATTTGCTAGCTGGCAAATGTATTATGCAACTGATGCTTTTTTTTTTTACATTTTCTTTTATTTCCAAATGTAATGGTTTCTGAAAGTAATGTGAAAATCCTTCTGAAAGGCAAGAACCTGGTTGACAGCTCTGCTGAATGAACCGCAATTGTACTGTGGGAAGTCGTTTACGCAAATCGGTTCTTTTGAAACGTGATAACTGGATCAACAAACCGATTCAGTGATTCTTCTACGGTTACATGTGAAGTGATTCAGATTATAGAAACCGCTCTCAGTTACTAACATAACCTCGGTTCTCTCTAGATGAGGGAAGGAGTGTTACGTAAGCTATCTTACGCTATAGGAAAATCCCTTTTCCTCGAGAATACTGAAGCCAAAAAATGTGCACGCCTATTGGTCGCTCTGCAGCAACTGCTGTAACCTATCAAAAGACACGTCCCACCAAAATGAGCATGGCTTTCATCTAGAGAGAACCGAGGTTACATTAGTAACTGAGACTACGAGAGTCCTCTCATGTTGCATAAACTAGCTTACGCTACGGGAACCCAATGTAAAACGCTGTGTGTGTGTAGTAACATCCACACATTTATTCCCCAGGGCATGTGCCCGAGGTATACAAAATAGTGAGTATATCCAGACCAACAACATGGGTCTGAGAATATAATATGACCATCTAAGAACAAATGTGCTTATAACAGTATAACAGTCAGATCTGTAAGGCTTAGTTCCATGCTATCAGCACGCTCATAAAACACTGTTTGCACGACACAGTCCGACAAATCAGTGGATATACACCTAGACTGAGAACAGCTTAGCCTGTAAGGCAGGAACTTCAAGGTTATTGAATCGAATGAATGTAGACGGGGAGGCCCAGCCTGCCACAATACAAATGTCCTGGAGTGAAACACCACTAGACCATGCCCATGAGGAGGCCATGCCTCTTGTGGAATAAGCTCTGATGCCCAGCAGGCAGCAAATGCCCTTATATTCATAAGCCATTGCGATAGCATGAACTATCCAGCTGGAAAGGCTCTGTTTCGACTTGAATAGCCCCTTAGTACAGCCAACAAAAGAAACAAAGAACTGCTCTGACTGTCTGAAAACAGCAGACTGTTCAACATATATCCTCAGTGCCCTGACCGGGCAGAGGAGGTTTGCATCATCCTAGCTATCAGATCTTGGAAGAGCTGACAGTGAAATGACTTGTGCACTGAATGGAGTGAAAGGCACTTTGGGGTCATAACCGTGTCTCGGTTTGAGAATGACTCAGTAGGTCAGTAGGTCCAAACTCGATACACGCAGCACTCACAAGAGAGCGCATAGAGGTCGCCCACTCGCTTGACTGAGGAGAGAGACACAAGGATAGCGGTCTTAAATGAAAGATACCGCAGATCCACGGTCTGCAGCGGATCGAAAGGGGTGCCCTTCATAGCGTCCAGGATTGTGGAGAGGTCCCAGACCAGAACCAGAGGGGGTTGGGAGGGTTTAATCTCCTAGCACCAGCCACGTACACTTTGAGCGTGGAAGTGGACCTGCCCTTCTCCAACAGCTCCTGAAGGAAGGAGAGGATCTCTACAACACTACAGCGTTGTGGGTCTATGTCCTGACCCAAGCACCAGCTGGAAAACACTGATCAATTTGAGGTGTAGAGCCTTCTAGTAGAAGGTGCTCTCGCCTGTGTAATAGTGTTCAACACTCTGGGAGGTCCGCAGGTACCCGTTGATGACCCAGACGTGCAGGGCCCATAGGTCGGGACGCGGTTGTCAAATGGCATCCCTGGCCTGAGATAGGAGATCACTCCTCACCGAAATCGGCCACGGGGCCGTACTCGCTAGCTGCATCAGCTCTGGGAACAAACCTGGTTCTTCCAGAATGGCACCACGAGGAGCACAGAGCATTCGCTCTCCCTGATTCGATTGATCACCTGTGGTAAAAGTCTGAGGAAACGCATAAAAGGGGGTGGCTGGGCCATACATGGGCCAGCACATCTCTCTCTTTGGTGAAAAGAGCACACAAGGAGGCGTTGCGCCAGTGTGTGGAGGCTCTGTGATCTGAGACCGCCCTGGCGGTGTATCTAAGAAACCACCGCCATGTTGTCCGTATGGACTAAGACAATTTCCCTTAAGCAGTGGAGGGAATATCCCAAAGCATTCTCGACTTCTTTCATCTACAGACAGTTTATGTGTAAGCGCCCCTCCTGGGCTGCCCACAGGCTGAATACCGGCCTGCCCTCGTAGAGGGCACCCCAACCTGACTTGGAGGCATGACTCAGAACTGTGTGGCAGCACTGGAGCCCTGGAAGGTGGCAAACTGGTATCAGTCAGGCGTGCATTTGGGGATGATCTCGAACCGAAAAGTAATCTCTACAGATGCCTCCAACTAAAGCCGGTTCTCTAATCAGCGGTAAATTCCATCGGGGCGTGATTTCGCATAGAGCAGCTGTTACTACACAGAGGCATTGTTAACTGAGAAGCTGCGCGGTGATAGCTTCGGTGGGCATGGGCTCGTCCTGTGGCCCGGGAACCGCTGGCTTGCTCACTTGTCGCTGGGTGCCCTCCGGCGTGCGTAATTCCTGGACCACCCTTCGGGAAAAGGGCGGCGCTTGCTCCCCAGCCTAACAGTTTTGGGTGGCCTCCACCAGCTCGATGGCATCCACCAGCTTATCAACATTGGTGAGGTTCCGCATGCTGACTGCCTGCCGGAGAGGACGGGGAAGGGCCCATAGAAGGTGGTCCACTACTATGAGCTCCACTACCTGGTGTATGGTGGGACCCCTGGCCAGTAGCCAGAGTTGGGTGAGGCATACGAGGTCAGTGACTTGCAGGCCGCCGTGGGTTGTAGGACCAGTCGTGGAAGAGTTAGGCAGCGCTAATAGGCAACATTCAACCCGCCCTAAGATTTCCTTCTTCAGCTCTTCATATGTACCGCTCTGCTCTGGGGTAAGCATAAAGTAAGCCTGTTGCGCCTCTCCCGCCAGCAACGGCGCCAAGATCCGCGACCCACTTGTCCCTGGGCCACACTCCCAGGCGGCGATCATCTTGAACATTTGGAGGAATGTATGGACATCATCATGCGCCGTCATCTTGGGGATGAGCTGTGCACCCTGGGCTCGAGGGTCAGGTAGTGGAGTTCGTGGGCCAGCGGCCATGTGGAGGGCGGCGAACTCGCATTCCATTTCACCTTGTCGGGAGTCCATGTGCTCCATTATCTGTTGCTGGCGGATGCTCTGCTGATCTTCCATCTTCGGGGGAGGAGCGCCACCTGGGGAAACAGGAAGGGGACGTGAGCCAAACAACCCGAAAAAAACCTTTCATAGCAAGCCAAGTGAGGTGACAATGAATGTGGTGGGATCCTGGTGAGACCCTGGTGACGGGTAGTTTTAGCACTATATGAACCCTCCCATGCATCGATCATGTGGTTTTGACAGATGTTTTTTGCCGGTTGTTTGAACTTTGTCCCAGTTAAGTTGTTTGAACTTTGTCCCAGTTAAGTTGTTTGAACTTTGTCCCAGTTAGGTTGTTTGAACTTTGTCCCAGTTAGATTGTTTGAACTTTGTCCCAGTTATATGGTTATGTGTGTGTGTGTGTGTGTGTGTGTGTGTGTGTGTGTGTGTTTGTGTGTGTGTGTGGTTATGTGTGTGCGTGTGTGGTTATATGGCTTGTGTCACAGGCCTGCGCCCTCCTGAGCAGTATATAAATGGGATCTGTTATTTCATATATGTGACATTCAGTTATTTCACATTTATATATAAAATATTATATAATCTAAAACAATTAAAGGTTGAAAGAACATTTCAGTTATTTCACATTTATATATAAAACATTCTATGATTTATATAATCTAAAACAATTAAAGGTTGAAAAAAAACATTTCAGTTATTTCACATTTATATATAAAACATCCTATCCTTTATATAATTTATATAATATAAATAATCTAAAGTAAGTACAAAATAGTGAGTATATCCAGACCAACAACATGGGTCTGAGAATATAATATGACCATCTAAGAACAAATGTGCTTATAACAGTATAACAGTCAGATCTGTAAGGCTTAGTTCCATGCTATCAGCACGCTCATAAAACACTGTTTGCACGACACAGTCCGACAAATCAGTGGATATAAACCTAGACTGAGAACAGCTTAGCCTGTAAGGCAGGAACTTCAAGGTTATTGAATCGAATGAATGTAGACGGGGAGGCCCAGCCTGCCACAATACAAATGTCCTGGAGTGAAACACCACTAGACCATGCCCATGAGGAGGCCATGCCTCTTGTGGAATAAGCTCTGATGCCCAGCAGGCAGCAAATGCCCTTATATTCATAAGCCATTGCGATAGCATGAACTATCCAGCTGGAAAGGCTCTGTTTCGACTTGGATAGCCCCTTAGTACAGCCAACAAAAGAAACAAAGAACTGCTCTGACTGTCTGAAAACAGCAGACTGTTCAACATATATCCTCAGTGCCCTAACCGGGCAGAGGAGGTTTGCATCATCCTAGCTATCAGATCTTGGAAGAGCTGACAGTGAAATGACTTGTGCACTGAATGGAGTGAAAGGCACTTTGGGGTCATAACCGTGTCTCGGTTTGAGAATGACTCAGTAGGTCAGTAGGTCCAAACTCGATACACGCAGCACTCACAAGAGAGCGCATAGAGGTCGCCCACTCGCTTGACTGAGGAGAGAGACACAAGGATAGCGGTCTTAAATGAAAGATACCGCAGATCCACGGTCTGCAGCGGATCGAAAGGGGTGCCCTTCATAGCGTCCAGGATTGTGGAGAGGTCCCAGACCAGAACCAGAGGGGGTTGGGAGGGTTTAATCTCCTAGCACCAGCCACGTACACTTTGAGCGTGGAAGTGGACCTGCCCTTCTCCAACAGCTCCTGAAGGAAGGAGAGGATCTCTACAACACTACAGCGTTGTGGGTCTATGTCCTGACCCAAGCACCAGCTGGAAAACACTGATCAATTTGAGGTGTAGAGCCTTCTAGTAGAAGGTGCTCTCGCCTGTGTAATAGTGTTCAACACTCTGGGAGGTCCGCAGGTACCCGTTGATGACCCAGACGTGCAGGGCCCATAGGTCGGGACGCGGTTGTCAAATCGCATCCCTGGCCTGAGAGAGGAGATCACTCCTCACCGGAATCGGCCACGGGGCCGTACTCGCTAGCTGCATCAGCTCTGGGAACAAACCTGGTTCTTCCAGAATGGCACCACGAGGAGCACAGAGCATTCGCTCTCCCTGATTCGATTGATCACCTGTGGTAAAAGTCTGAGGAAACGCATAAAAGGGGGTGGCTGGGCCATACATGGGCCAGCACATCTCTCTCTTTGGTGAAAAGAGCACACAAGGAGGTGCCCTCCGGCGTGCGTAATTCCTGGACCACCCTTCGGGAAAAGGGCGGCGCTTGCTCCTCAGCCTAACAGTTTTGGGTGGCCTCCACCAGCTCGATGGCATCCACCAGCTTATCAACATTGGTGAGGTTCCGCATGCTGACTGCCTGCCGGAGAGGACGGGGAAGGGCCCATAGAAGGTGGTCCACTACTATGAGCTCCACTACCTGGTGTATGGTGGGACCCCTGGCCAGTAGCCAGAGCTGGGTCAGGCATACGAGGTCATTGACTTGCAGGCCGCCGTGGGTTGTAGGACCAGTCGTGGAAGAGTTAGGCAGCGCTAATAGGCAACATTCAACCCGCCCTAAGATTTCCTTCTTCAGCTCTTCATATGTACCGCTCTGCTCTGGGGTAAGCATAAAGTAAGCCTGTTGCGCCTCTCCCGCCAGCAACGGCGCCAAGATCCGCGACCCACTTGTGCCTGGGCCACACTCCCAGGCGGCGATCATCTCGAACATTTGGAGGAATGTATCGACATCATCATGCGCCGTCATCTTGGGGATGAGCTGTGCACCCTGGGCTCGAGGGTCAGGTAGTGGAGTTCGCGGGCCAGCGGCCATGTGGAGGGCGGCGAACTCGCATTCCATTTCACCTTGTCGGGAGTCCATGTGCTCCATTATCTGTTGCTGGCGGATGCTCTGCTGATCTTCCATCTTCGGGGGAGGAGCGCCACCTGGGGAAACAGGAAGGGGACGTAAGCCAAACAACCCGAAAAAAACCTTTCATAGCAAGCCAAGTGAGGTGACAATGAATGTGGTGGGATCCTGGTGAGACCCTGGTGACGGGTAGTTTTAGCACTATATGAACCCTCCCATGCATCGATCATGTGGTTTTGACAGATGTTTTTTGCCGGTTGTTTGAACTTTGTCCCAGTTAAGTTGTTTGAACTTTGTCCCAGTTAAGTTGTTTGAACTTTGTCCCAGTTAGGTTGTTTGAACTTTGTCCCAGTTAGATTGTTTGAACTTTGTCCCAGTTATATGGTTATGTGTGTGTGTGTGTGTGTGTGTGTGTGTGTGTGTTTGTGTGTGTGTGTGGTTATGTGTGTGCGTGTGTGGTTATATGGCTTGTGTCACAGGCCTGCGCCCTCCTGAGCAGTATATAAATGGGATCTGTTATTTCATATATGTGACATTCAGTTATTTCACATTTATTTATAAAATATTATATAATCTAAAACAATTAAAGGTTGAAAGAACATTTCAGTTATTTCACATTTATATATAAAACATTCTATGATTTATATAATCTAAAACAATTAAAGGTTGAAAAAAAACATTTCAGTTATTTCACATTTATATATAAAACATCCTATCCTTTATATAATTTATATAATATAAATAATCTAAAGTAATTTAACTAAGGTTGAAAAACATTCTGTTCTTTAAAAGAATATAAAAAGCTTACTAAAACCAATAGTTTTAGCTGAATAAAATTTGCTTATTTTAGAGAAAACCTACAGCTTGTGAAACGGGGACTCACAGCTCCATCTGTCGGACTCTCTGTGAATGAGCTTACCCCAGTCTCAAAAACAGTTGAGCAGCGCTCGTGCCCGCATGCACGCGTTCTTTCTGACACCCCCCTCCTTTTCATGCCTCCTTTATATAATTTATATAATCTAAAGCAATTTAACTAAGGTTGAAAAACATTCTGTTCTTTTAAAAGGTTATAAATGAAATGATTATAAAAAAAATATACTGAAACCGACTGTTTCAGTTAAACAAAATCCATTCTACATTTTTAGAGAGCCGAAGGAGGTGTTTTTTAGAGAGCTGAAGGTCCCTGTGTCAGTGTTTGCACGCCACAGTTCACTCTCGTCTGAATTTACTACACAATCATAATATCTTTAAAGATGTTGTTAATTAAAACCATCGTATCTCATGCAGGAGTACCATGTTTTTGACAGTT
Source organism: Carassius auratus (assembly GCF_003368295.1). Classification (NCBI taxonomy): domain Eukaryota; kingdom Metazoa; phylum Chordata; class Actinopteri; order Cypriniformes; family Cyprinidae; genus Carassius; species Carassius auratus. Next base: position 15,772,462 of record NC_039248.1, on the reverse strand, counting down.
TTCTGATGGTTCCATCTATGAATTACGGTTGGTCAGCGTCTAGCAACTCTCTTGCCCCCGAATTTATGATGACACGGGGCGACTCCGCTCAGCTTTCCACCTATTGAACAGATCCATTCAGGTGGTAAAGATGGCGCCGTTGTGGTTGGCATGCCGTCTTTCGCTCAGCATAGTCCTGAGTTTGTTTGTTTTAAGCTCATTTATGAAGTGTTTAACACATTGTGCTTCACCAGTTTTAACATATGATCGATGTACTCTTTTAAAGTTGGAAGAAATTTCCTATAAACAACCTTTCTGAAGTCAATTCCGGACTGTATACGCCGTTGACCTTGCTTCCTGCCGGGCAGAAGGCGAAAGAGACGACGTGGACGACGGGGTGGCTTAGCTGCTAAGCTAAAATGCTACCTGCGATTCCATCGGGAGTCGTGTTCTTCCCCGGGGAGCTTTATGAAGGACTTCGGGAAATGCTACCCACGCTGGCGTTCTCTGGAGCCAGTGCATGGTTGGATTGTTCCCGTGTTTCCCACCTCGTTGGAGCCGCTCCCAGTTTTTCGCGCGCCTCGCCCTGGAGGAGTGTGTCCGGGGAATATTCGGCTGCTGCCTCGGTCGAAACAACCTGCGGCCTCTCCTGAACTTCCAGCGCTGCTCAGAATGGCTTTGATTAACGCCAGGTTGGTAGTAAACAAGACTTTCATTATAAATGACTTTTTCTCTGCTCGCCACCTAGACCTTCTCTTTTTGACTGTAACATGGATTACTCCGGGGGATATTAGCGCCTTTTCTGAAATGGTTCCGTCAAACTCTCTGTTTTTAAATTCACCGCGTACAACGGGACGAGGTGGTGGTCTGGCCTCTATTTATAAAGACATTTTTTCTTGCCGTCCCCTAGTTTCAAAGGAATACCAAAGCTTTGAGCTACAGTTGTTTACTCTGGAGCTATCCGACCCAGTTCTTTTTGCACTGATTTATCGTCCCCCAAAACCTAATTCAAATTTTCTGAAGGAATTTGCTGTCTTTTTGGGAGATTTCATTGCAAAATATGACAAACTAATGATTGTTGGGGACTTTAATGTTCATGTCTGTTGTGCAGCAGATTCCTTAGCAAAGGAATTTATCAATCTGCTAAATGCATTTGATCTGTCGCTTCAGATCAATGTACCCACTCATCAGCATGGCCATACACTGGATGTAGTGCTAACTTACGGCTGCTCTCTGAATGAACTAGAGGTGTGTGAAAATGGTTTCTCTGACCACAAGACTATTATGTTTACGTTTCCATCTTTTAACAAAACTGTTACGCCGATGTTTTCGGCTCGCCAGTCTCGGCTTATCACATCAGCTACCAGAGAAGCTTTTCGCTCAGACTTTAGTGAAGGTTTGCTACGAAGTGACGTTCTAAACACCGATTCAAGTGCTGAAGAACTACTTCACAGTTTTAACTCCACCTGTGTTCATCTCCATAAACCGAAATCTGAGCCTTGGCTTAATGACACAACTCGCACTCTTATGCGTATTCGCAGAAGATTTTAACGAAAATGGAGGAAGGACAGACTTCAGGTTTCAATGCAAATGTTCAGAGACTCACTAACTCAATATCAGAAAGCAGTGAAAACGGTAAGATCAATTTATTTCACTGACATTATAAACAAGAACTGTCATAAACCAAAAACTCTGTTTAATGTTATAAATTCCACCATCAACCCCTCCACTGGTCTTGATATAGAAGTGTCATTAGTTTCCTGTGAAGACTTTCTTTGTTTCTTTGTACAGAAGACACATGACTTAAGAATGGGGGTAAACCCAGTTTCATCTGACCCTTCAACTCTCTCTAGATGTACTGCTGTTTTTAGTTGTTTTACTCCTGTTACAGATAACCATCTGATAGAAATAGTGGATCACCTGAAAGCATCTGGTTCCCCAACTGATGTAATGCCCCCTCTCTTCTTTGAGCAAGTTATAGATGTGGTTTTTCAAAATCTTCTGTCTTTTATAAATCGCTGTTTACAAACAGGTACTTTTCCAGAGTCGCTTAAACATGCAACTGTTCGCCCTCTGCTTAAAAAACAGGGTATGGATCCTACTATTCTGACAAATTTTAGGCCCATCTCTAATTTGTCTTTCATTTCAAAAATTATTGAGAAATCAGTTCTTTATCAAATACAATCTTTTATGGCTGAAAATTTGATCTTTGAGGTTTTCCAATCTGGGTTTAGAAAACATCACTCTACTGAGACTGCACTGCTGAAAGTTTCAAATGATATACTGTTAACATGTGACTCAGGTAACTATGCGGTTTTACTCCTTTTAGATCTCACCGCTGCATTTGATACTGTCGATCACGCTGTACTTCTCGATCGACTGGAATATTGTGCTGGCATTACTGGCAGTGCCCTGCAGTGGTTTAGATCCTATCTGACAAATAGGACCTTTAAGTGAAGTTAGGAGATCATACCTCAAGTAAAGCTGCGATAACCAGTGGAGTTCCTTAAGGATCAATTTTAGCTCCCTTTCTTTTTTCTCTCTATATGCTCCCTCTTGGCTCTATTTTCAGAAAGTATGGGCTATCGTTCCATTGCTATGTGGACGATACACAAGTTTATCTGCCTCTAAAACGGAATGCACTGGATGGACTGAATGCACTATTGCTTTGTTTGAGTGATGTAAAGAAATGGTTGTCTCTAAACTTTTTAAATTTCAATGAGAGCAAAACAGAATCCCTCTGTGTCTGTGACTTCTACAATTCCAAATTTGGGTGAGTTATCACCGTATGTTAAGCAACATGTAAAAAATGTGGGTGTTGTATTTGATGAGCAAATGAATTTTGATAGACAGATTAATACTGTGGTTAAATCTTCCTTTTCCAACTGCAGCTTCTTGCTAAAGTAAAACCTTTCCTATCTTTTAAAAACCTTGAAAAAGTGATACATGCTTTCATTACCTCCAGATTAGATTACTGTAACTCACTGTTCGCTGGGATTAGTCAAACAGCTCTTTCTGGTTTACAGCTGGTTCAGAACGCAGCAGCAAGATTTCTGACCAGGTCTCATAAGCGGGATCATATCACTCCATTTTTACAGTCTTTACACTGGTTGCCTGTACGCTATAGAGTTGATTTTAAAATTATATTAATCGTGTATAAGTCACTACATGGTATGGCCCCTTCGTATATATCTGAACTTTTAATTGAACGCAGTGAAACAAGATCTCTCCGGTCATCAAACCAGAGACTATTATTTACACCAAAGACGAGGCTGAAGTCCAGGGGCGATCATGCGTTTTCATCTATCGCCCCAAGATTTTGGAATGAGTTGCCCTCTTCTATTCGATTAGCTCCCTCTGTGTTCATTTTTAAGTCAAGATTAAAAACCTATCTGTTTGACAAAGCTTTTATTTCTGGCTGAAGCACTGTGTTTTACCATGATTTTATTTATGGTTTTTAGACATCCTGTTGAAAATACTTTTATTTTGAAAAGACGACGACATCCTGTTGACATGTGCTTAGCTTCCTGTGCTACAATTCAGTTTTTTTTTTTTTTTTGAATAAAGCTTTATTAAATTCTTTCAAAATACAGACAGCAAATAAAGAACAGAATACAGATATAACATATAGCTAGAACAAAGCAAAACAGAAAAAGAGAAGAAAAGAAAGAAGAAAAAAAAAATCACGAGAGTATTTCATGTAAACAGTTTTAGGGATTTACAGATTTCAATAGTCCTTAGAGCCTTTGTGTTTTTTGAGAAAGAGATAGTCATCATATATTGTTCAAGTTCTTTCATCAGTAGAAAGAGTTCAGGCTTTCTATTGGTGAATTTGCTCTTGTGTATATGAAATTTAGCTAGAAATAGAAACAGATTTATAAAATAAAAGGCATTACCATCTTTGCGATTAAAGTGATGAAAACCAAAAATAACATTCTTAAAATAAAGGTGAAAATCAGAAAATACAAAATCAGCAATAAACTTTTGGAAGTCCTGCCAGAATTTGTAAGTGAATTCACATGACCAAAATAAGTGGATAAATGTTTCAGGCTGCCCTTGGCAGAAAGAGCTGTTAACATTTATATTAGACTTGAATTTTGATAGATAATGTCTTGCAGGGTAGAATTTATGTATCAGTTTAAATGAAATCTCTTTAATTTTATTTGTTAATAAGAAGTTCTGAGGTAAAGTCCAAACTTTTTTCCATTTAATATCAGCCACAAAATTAGACCAATAAAACGTGGCTGGTGGGATAGAAACTAGAGCATCCTGAAACATAGATCTTATCTTGGAGTTCAGATGCTTACCAGATGAAAAGCAAACCTTACCAAGAGAAGACTGACACACATCAGGAGGAATAAATGATAAGGGAGGAGAGCTGAAGGAGCACCTGAATAACATGCACAAACCAGACGGGATAGCATCAAATACCACAGAAAATTCTCTAGGCGTTATTGGTACATTATATCGCCTGAGAAATTCAGAGTAATTGTACAATAAGCCATCTTCCTTGAACAGTTGACTAACCAAAACAATTCCGTTGTTAAACCAATTATCCAAAAATAATGTTTTGTTTTTATAAACAATATTACAGTTATTCCAAATAAAACAGCTTTGTGGAGAGAAATTATGTTTGTAAATCAATGTCCATGCTAAAAGAACCTGTTGATGGAAATGAGAAAGTTTCAGCGGTATTTTTGGAATGCTATAATTGCATAGCAGCAGAAAGTTAAGGCCACCTAAATTTGAGAATACGAAATGAGAAATAAAATGCCAAATGGATGTGGGGTTTTTCAAGTAGTTTTTGATCCAGTTTATTTTGAAGGTGTTATTAAGTGCACCGAAATCGATGAAATTCAGACCACCTTTGTCACAGTGGCTTAAAGTGACAGATTTTCGTAGGTTGTGGGTTTTATTCTTCCATAAAAAATTGTGTAGGATTTTGTTAATTGATTTACAAGTAGTGTTATCAACATGTAAAGATTGAGCAGCATAGGTTAGACGAGAGATTCCTTCAGCCTTTGAAAGCAGAACTCTGCCCTTTAAAGATAAGTCTCTCTGGAGCCATTGATTAAGGATTTTTTGGGTATTTTCTATAATGGGGGTGTAGTTTATAGCGCTTCATGATTGCTCATTTTTAGTGATTTGAATACCAAGGTATGTAACAGAATTTTTTACAGGGATTCCATGGATTGAGGCCGCCAAGCAGGCTTTAACAGGCAAAAGTTCACATTTATTTAGATTAAGGGAGAGTCCGGAGGCTTTAGAAAAGGATTGGATAGTGCCGACTGCCGCCGATACTTGAGATGCATCCCTGAGAAATAGAGCAGTGTCATCTGCAAGCAGGCTTATGAGTATTTCTCTGTTAGCAATGACCAAGCCCTTTAACGGACTAAGTTTGATGTGTGAACTAAGGAGTTGTACAGAAAGGAGAAATAGATACACTGACAGAGGGCACCCCTGTCTCACTCCACGCTTCAGGGAAAATCTGGGGGAAGTACCGCTAGCAAGCTTTATAGAACTATTACTATTGGAATATAACATCTGAACTGCATTGCAAAAGGATTGACCAAAGCCAAATTTATTCAAAGCCGTAATAATAAAATCATGTTCCAGGGTGTCAAAAGCCTTATAGAAATCGAGAAAAAGAATAAAACTGTCATCATGCACAAGTTCTGAGTAATCCATTATATCTAAAATTAATCTTATGTTGTTAGAAATATGACGATTCTGCATAAAACCAGATTGACTCTCATCAATGACTGTATCTAAAATAGGTTTTACTCTATTTGCAAGGATCAGTGCCAGTATCTTATAATCATTATTCAATAAAGAGATTGGTCGCCAATTATCTAAGAGCAGAGGGTCCTTTCTTGGTTTCGGAATCAGGGTGATTAGTCCCTGACACAAAGTGGGAGGGAGTGCACCCCTATCAATGCTCTACCTAAAGACTTCCAAAAGAAATGGGGCTAAGCTGTCAGAGAATTGTTTATAAAGCTCGGCAGTAAGGCCGTCTGTCCCGGGGGACTTGTTTAGCTTAAGATACTTTATAGCATCTGTGACTTCATTCAGGGAAATTACCCTGTCACAAAATTCACTATCAGCCTCACTCAGCTGGGTGATATTATTTACAGAATTAAAAAAGGAAGAAGCATCTTGAGGGCAATACTTGGAAGAGTAAAGTTTACTGTAAAAATCTGCACAATATTTTGCAATGGTGCTCTGATCATTAGAAATTGTCCCGTTAATATTCAATTTTGTAATAGAATTAGTGTTGGATTGATGTTTCTCTAGTCTGAAAAAGTAAGCCGAATTCTGCTCACCTTCTTCAAGCCACTTTTTGCGAGACCGGACAAATGCTCCTTCAGCTTTGCACTTATAAATCTCATCCAACCTATGCTGCCAGTCATTTAGTTCAGCCTTATCAGATTCACCGAGAGCCTCTATCGGTTTGGAAGTTAAAAAAGCTATCTTCTCTATTACCACTGTTTCCTCAGCCCTTCTTCTCCTCGCTACCTCAATGGAGTATTTTCTAAAAAACTTACCAAGTTCATATTTCAGAAGCTCCCAGTTATTACAGAATATCTTTTCAGCTAAAGCTTTGCTCCAATAATGTTTTATCAGATTATTAACTTCGGTAATCACTTCTTTATGCTAGAGGAAAGTACTGTTAAGCTTCCAATATGAGGACTTGGCACTAGAGGGGGAAGACAAAGGGACAGTTAAATGGACTGTTTTGTGATCTGAAAGTGGCGTAGGAAAAATATCTGTCCTAACTTCCTTCAAATCTTTTGAAATAAGCCAATAGTCGATGCGCGAGTGACTGGTCTGTGTCTTATTGCACCAAGTATATGCTCTTTGACCTGGATGCGAGTCCCTCCAGGAATCAGCCAAATCAAATCTTTGTGCAAATAGCCTTATATGTGAGGTAGAGGAGTCTGAACTTCTAGAGGGCCATCTATCCATACTGTTGTCCAACACAGTGTTGAAGTCACCACCAAAAATTATGAAAGAATCTGGATATTTGGATAACCAGTACAGCAAACGCTTTTCCAAATTGTCAAAAAAGATATTATTCTCTGTTTGATAGTTGAAGCCATACACATTGACTAGAATATAAAAAGACTGTGCAGCCTCGAGTATTAAAAAAATGTAATGGCCATTTTTATCACAGTCAGAGATCAAAATTTTCCCATTAAATCTGTGTTTCAGTATACAAACACCTGCAGCTCGCTCTGTGCCATGGGACATCCACAAATCATCACCCCACTGCGACCTCCAAAAAGACTTGTCTTGTTCTGTTGAGTGGGACTCTTGTATAAAGCAAAAATCTATGTTAAACTGCTTGCAAAACAAAAATACGGCTTTACGTTTAATGTTGTTTCTTAAACCTCTCGCATTTAAGGAAATAATAGACAAAGACATAAGGATAAAGGCTTAAAAAAAAAAAATAATAATAATAATAAAAAAAAGAAAGCTTAGACCGAATAAGTGAATGAGTAGTTACGTTGAAAACCTGTGGTCACTTAAAAGAGTACTGTAGAAGGTGAGAACTGCAAACCCTATGGGTAAATGTGAACTTAGAACATAGCAAGAAATAGTAGTAAGTTAAGGTAATGTGGCATATGTACCACCTCAAATAATTGTACATTTGAAGAGAACAAACAATTAAATCTCTCACTCTTTATAGAAAGAAAAAACAAAAACCTCACTCAATAAAAAAGGCTGCTGTTCAGCTCTGCCGTGAGCAATAATCAGAGTGCTGCATGCCTGCTTAAATTGAAGGGCATATTTAGATTATCAACAAAAGTACAGCAGTTAAATTCTAATCGGCTCTTAGCGCGATTGCATACAAAATCAGGTAATAAAAAATACTAATAAAAAAATAAAAAATAATAATTGTAATGTGAGAGATAGTAAAGACAGCTAAGCCATATTTTACTCCAGTTTTTACTCCAGTTTGTACCTTGTGCCATCACAGAACCAGTCACTGCGGTGGAAAAATGTATTTTCCATTCACGAACGCGCGTCCTCCAACGAAGAATGCCAGCTTGTTCTCCTTGCGTGCTTTATCCACGGCTGGCCAGAGTCGGTTTCTCCGGGCGCGGTCATCAGCTGACAGGTCCTCCGCCAGCTTCAAGTTGTTGTATTTCAAGAAGGTTGACTTCTTGGCAGAACGCCAGACAGCATCACGGTAAATCCTGGATGTAAATTGTATAATGACTCCTCTGGGTTGGTTGTTGTTGGATTTAATGAGGCCGAGTCGGTGCACCGTGTCAACAACATCTGGAAGTTTATCTTTTGCCTCCGGTAAAACAGACTGACAGACCTGGATGACTTCTTGCCGCACGTCTTGCTTCTCCTTCTCAGCTAGGCCATAAAGTTTAAGATTCCAACGGCGCGAGTAGCTCTCAAGATGAGAGATGCGCCTCTCCTGTGCTTCGGCGTTTGTCTGACATTTTTCGACTTGCGCTTCCATATTGGCAACTCTGTCTTTCATGTCATTTATCTCGGCACAGACAGCATCAAAAGACTCTTTCACAGCTGTGATATGTTTTGTGTTCTCTTGAAAAACCTTTTTCATCTCTGAGATCACTATGGAGTTGCCGCTAACCATTTTTTCGAGAGAATCTGACCTCGAGTTAATCAACTTGGTAAGTGACGAGAGTTGGGAGAGAACGGTAGATGCTTCTGTGTCCATAACTTTTCTTAGCTTACCAGCAGGAGAGGCACATGGTGTGATAGGGAGAGAAGGAAAGTCTTCTTCCATGAGGACATGTTGTGATGGGTCGGAAGTTGCTTCCAAATAGTCATGCATTGAGTCGATAAGAGTATTTTTAGTGCCGGCAGGCTTATCAGGAGTGGAAGGTGGCTTTGCTGGTTGGCTAATATTAGCAGGCTTGCCAACAGAGCCGGTATTAGCTAACGACCTCTTGGGTTCAGTCTTTCTCTTCTCTTGTTTGCTCATTTTGGTCCGTGGACAGCAGCCAAAAATTGCAGTGAGCAGTAATTGTCAAAAAAACTTAATAAAGTATATGTTCACAAAATTCAATATTATTATAACAGCTAGGTTTGCAGAGCTCAACCAGACACGTGTGCTCAGAGCGCCATCTTGCTCCGCCCCCTGCTACAATTCAGTTTGCTATGTATTGAGAATGAGAAGTTGTCGTCATAGCACAAAGCCCCTCCCTCGATATCACGGCCTCCGCCATGTTGGAATCAGAATCAGAAGCCGCGTTTCACACCGCAGGAACTTTACCCAGGAACTAGGGACTTGGTCCGGTACTTGGTGTGTTTCAACCGCAGGAACCAGGAACTAAATAAAAGTTCAGAGTAAAAAAATGCCCCCCAGAAAGTCCCTGCTAGCGAGGTGGTACTTTTTTAAAGTTCCGGAACTTTCGGGGGCGTTATTGTGTCATGAAATGTAATTTTAAAAGTATTTCAGGCGAGAATGTAGTTGTTTCAAACTCAAATCTGTTGTTTATTTATAAAGACAGCGCTTATTTAAAAATGTGTTTCGCCGATCTCGTAGACGGTGAGCTCCACTCGATCAGCGGGAGCTCAGTCCTCATGTATCCGCAGAGAGCAGCCTCTCCTGGGATAGACCTTCTGATATGCGCCACTGGCTCTGATGTGTCTTTAGTGGTTAAACATAAAATATAATTCAGCTGCGGGGTAAATCTAACAGGTTTTCTTTGGTCTGTATTCAATTTATCTATATGTTAAAAAGAAAATAAAAAAGGCAAATTTATATAATATTTCGTTTCATTGTAATGGCTGCATATACACATTTCCCTGAACTAAGTACATTTCTGCAGTTGTTATTATGCTTAAATGAAAACGAAAGGAGGCAGTGGTATTTGATATCATATTTCATTTTATTGTAAATATACAGTAAGGAAAATTGGAGTAGCCATGACGAGCAGACTGAAGTTATCAAGTACGCTGCTGTTTATAGATTTACCGGACTTGCGTCGTCGCGGACATCACACTCCCGAGACGAATGCACAAAGTCTGAACCAACTACAGAGGATGCACGTCCAAAATCAGCGTACTTTTTTTTTTTTTATCAGCGGTACTTTGTTTTGAGAAACGCGCGCAGACCTACGTCACCAGTCTATTTGCCTAATCTACCCGGTACTTTACACCGCGGTGGAAACGCAGAAAGCAACAGGTCTGGGGGGAAAAAAGTTCCTGGGAAAAAAAGTTCCTGGTACAAATGTTCCGGGTAATTTCGGTGGAAACGCGGCAAGAATGAGCTTTATTGACAGATATGTTTACACATACGAGGAATTTGTTTTCGTGACAGAAGCTCCGCAGTACAACAGAATGAAAGCGACAGCGAATGATACCGGCGGCGAAACAGGATTGTTTAAATGTGTTGTTAAGAGGAGGTTCTCACAATTCTGCACTGTTTTACCATGCCTGGAAGTTACTGCTGCGTTAAAAACTGCTCCAGTACCTCACACGATACATACAGTTTTGTTCAAAATAATAGCAGTACAATGTGACTAACCAGAATAATCAAGGTTTTTAGTATATTTTTATTGCTACGTGGCAAACAAGTTACCAGTAGGTTCAGTAGATTGTCAGAAAACAAACAAGACCCAGCATTCATGATATGCACGCTCTTAAGGCTGTGCAATTGGGCAATTAGTTGAAAGGGGTGTGTTCAAAAAAATAGCAGTGTCTACCTTTGACTGTACAAACTCGCAACTATTTTGTACAAACATTTTTTTTTTCTGGGATTTAGCAATCCTGTGAATCACTAAACTAATATTTAGTTGTACGACCACAGTTTTTTAAAACTGCTTGACATCTGTGTGGCATGGAGTCAACCAACTTGTGGCACCTCTCAGCTGTTATTCCACTCCATGAATCTTTAACAACATTCCACAATTCATTCACATTTCTTGGTTTTGCTTCAGAAACAGCATTTTTGATATCACCCCACAAGTTCTCAATTGGATTAAGGTCTGGAGATTGGGCTGGCCACTCCATAACATTAATTTTGTTGGTTTGGAACCAAGACTTTGCCCGTTTACTAGTGTGTTTTGGGTCATTGTCTTGTTGAAACAATCATTTCAAGGGCATGTCCTCTTCAGCATAGGGCAACATGACCTCTTCAAGTATTTTAACATATGCAAACTGATCCATGATCCCTGGTATGCGATAAATAGGCCCAACACCATAGTAGGAGAAACATGCCCATATCATGATGCTTGCACCTCCATGCTTCACTGTCTTCACTGTGTACTGTGGCTTGAATTCAGAGTTTGGGGGTCGTCTCACAAACTGCCTGTGGCCCTTGGACCCAAAAAGAACAATTTTACTCTCATCAGTCCACAAAATGTTCCTCCATTTCTCTTTAGGCCAGTTGATGTGTTCTTTGGCAAATTGTAACCTCTTCTGCACATGCCTTTTTTTTAACAGAGGGACTTTGCGGGGGATTCTTGAAAATAGATTAGCTTCACACAGACGTCTTCTAACTGTCACAGTACTTACAGGTAACTCCAGACTGTCTTTGATCATCCTGGAGGTGATCATTGGCTGAGCCTTTGCCATTCTGGTTATTCTTCTATCCATTTTGATGGTTGTCTTCCGTTTTCTTCCACGTCTCTCTGGTTTTGCTCTCCATTTTAAGGCATTGGAGATCATTTTAGCTGAACAGCCTATCATTTTTTGCACCTCTTTATAGGTTTTCCCCTCTCTAATCAACTTTTTAATCAAAGTACGCTGTTCTTCTGAACAATGTCTTGAACGACCCATTTTCCTCAGCTTTCAAATGCATGTTCAACAAGTGTTGGCTTCATCCTTAAATAGGGGCCACCTGATTCACACCTGTTTCTTCACAAAATTGATGACCTCAGTGATTGAATGCCACACTGCTATTTTTTTGAACACACCCCTTTCAACTAATTCAACTAATTGCCCAATTGCACAGCCTTAAGAGCGTGCATATCATGAATGCTGGGTCTCATTTGTTTTCTGAGAATCTACTGAACCTACTGGTAACTTGTTTGCCACGTAGCAATAAAAAAATATACGAAAAACCTTGATTATTCTGGTTAGTCACATTGTACTGCTATTATTTTGAACAATACTGTATGGAAAACATAGGAACAATGAAATACCGTTTTTTTTAGGTTACACCAAGCGCAAAACAGCGGTATTTGGAGAAGCTCTCAAGTGGCACAGAGACCTGGACCATTTACCTCCATGCACACATATGGACATTGGGAATTATATTGTTTTTGGTTTAAGTTACTACACAATGCAGGAGTTTAAAAGCCACAAGTCTTTGGAAAGTTACGAGGCTTTCTGCTGTGGCTGGGTCCATTTACAGCAGGTAATGAAAACAGTGTTGTTCTGGCCAAAGTAAGTTTATTCACATGCGTTTTAGCGTATTGTAATTACATTGCATTTAGAATTAACTGCGACTGAACACTAGATTGTAACGAGATGTTCAATGTATACGAACGTTTCCAACATGTTTTGATGTATGCTAAAGCTGTGTATGTTTAGTTATAATTTGATTTTAACCCAATGACACATACTGTGCCAGGTTTTTTTTGTTGGGGGGCTGCAAAGTGGACAAACCAGTTCTGGGTTAGCTAGGGTAGTTAAATGTGTGATTGCGAGATGTAAATGTCCGGGTAAGATTAAGCCATTAACAGCGTGAATGCAAATTGACTTACATTGTAAACAATATTATTCCCAATGTCCATATGTGTGCACTGAGGTATATGGTTCAGGTCTCTGTGCCGCTGCAGGGAGCTGCCTGAGAGCTTCTCCAAACACCGCTGTTTTGCGCTTGATGTGAGCTTGTTCCTGTAAGGTCCACTTTCTTTCGCCTTATGTTTTTGCATTGCTTTACTTTCTTCCTTTTCTTTCTCATATTCGTAGATCCGTCTCGATCTGTTCCGCCGACAAAATAAATGCACAAAAATGAAAGCGCTCTGAAATGTTTAGTCGCGCCTCTGTGAAGTTCTGAAGGCATTGCCCCTGGCAACAGATAGCGTATCCTTCCATCAGGGACGACCGGCTCAGACCCCTCCCAAATCAACCCAAATCGGCACGTGACTTCTCATTCTCAATAGGATTTCAGAAAAACAATAGGCTCTATGCAGCGGTAATCGTGACGTGTTTCCGACTACACTCTCTACTGGGCTAACAGTTTCCGGTCCCTCTTTACATCTGACGCTAAACCTCGCGAGATCGTTGGGTATAGCGCGAAACTTAAAAGCGACAAACATTTCCCTCAACATTTCTGGTTGTTAGTATATATCGTTTTTGACATCTTAACCATGGAGAAAAAGGTTTTCCGATACCAAAAGCTAATGCGACCTAGATCGGAACATTGTTGTGTGCCGTTGTGCGTTGTGTCGGCAAGATACAACTCTACGGTTAGTTTCCATTCATTTCCAGTGGAAGAGGATCTCAGAAAAAAGTGGCTCGTTCAGATCAGGAGAGATGACTTCCAAGTCAACAAAAACACAAAGGTGTGTAGCGTTCATTTCAGATCTGATGACTTTATGGAAGGGGCTCGTCTGAAACGTCTGAAAAAAGGTGTTTTCCCTACACTGTTTGAGTGGAACCACTACCAGGAGCAGCCGCAGAGGTTGAGTGTTTGGGAACGTCGAGAGAGACCGCTGACCCCTGATCCTGACTCGGACGCAGAACAGGAAGATATGGACTTCGATGTGGAGAGCACTGGACATGATTATTGTTCAGTTCCCGAAGCTGCAGCCGTGGACATGGTTCTACATGAAAACGAGGAGTTAAAAAGAGAGATAGAAGATGTACGGAAGCAGTTGGAGCAAACAAAGATGATGCACCGCTTTGGTCTCAGTAGATTTGCTGGGTCCGATGAGGACATTCGCTTTTATACAAGGTAAGATTGTATTGCCTGTGGTAAACATTTGTAATAGTATTACCACTGTCCTGAAAACACTGGTCCACATTTCTGATAAATATTATTGGAGTTGTATACGATAGCTACACGTATTCTACACTGACAAAATAATAACAACAACATAATTATAAGTATGAACACCAGCTGTTGTCTTCAACAGCAACCAGAGTTAGTTTAATTATACATAGCAAATTCCATAATTGTCATGACTCAATATTGCAAGATTGTTGATTCAGTTACTTGTAGTTCTTTAAACTTACTACAAAGCCATGTATAAGTATTTTATGCCATGTGAGAACCAATGCACATTTTTTTTTTCTTGACAGATTTGCAACATACAACCACCTGATGGCCTTCTGGGAACTGATTGAACCGGCAACTCACAGGATGATTCGTGTCACCAACTCCAAAGTCTTCAAGGAGCCTGGAAACACTCGGGCACTTCCTGCAATAGATGAGTTCTTCCTGTTCTTGATGCATCTTGCTTTGGGCCTCAAGCAAAAGGACCTTGGTCATCGGTTTCAAGTACATCAGACCACTGTAAGCCGCATCATAACAACCTGGGCCAACTTCCTGTACTTTGTCCTGGGGTCAGTGTGCATTTGGATGCCAAAAGAGAAAGTACGAGCCCATCTGCCAGAAGAATTCCATCAATTTCGAGACACACAGGTTATCCTGGATTGCACAGAGATCCGCTGCCAAACACCTTCCTCTTTGCTACTACAAAGTGAGGTCTTTTCAAATTACAAGTCTCACTGCACCTTCAAAGCTTTAGTAGGAATGGCACCTCATGGTGCAATAACATTTGTTTCTGCACTGTATGCAGGGTCTATTAGTGACCGGGAGCTGTTCAAACAGTCAGGGATCATTAACCTTCTTACCCCTGACATGGCCATCATGGTGGATAAGGGCTTCTTAATTGATAGCCTGGTGCCATGTAAAATCCACCGGCCTGTTTTCCTGACCAATGGAAAACAAATGTCAGCTGATGAAGTGACACACACTCAGTCTGTGGCTAGGCTCAGGGTACATGTTGAACGTCTTATCCGTCGTGTTAAAGAGCATAAGTTGTTTGACACAATCATTCCCTTGTCAATTTCTGGTAGCATAAACCAACTGTTCACAGTGGCATGTTTGCTTGTGAACTACCAATGTGGACCACTTGTCAAGGCATGGAGCCACTGAGTCTAAAAACTTGATGATGTGCTAGGGTTTGTATAAATATTGTACATATTCTTTTGTTAATACTATGGATTTCACACTCTGTTCTGTATTAATACCTCTGATCAACAGACAAAACTCAGACAGTTTCCTTATACATATTTTATTATAATAACACAAAAAAACTATAAGAACCTAAAGATATAGTATATACATGTGTAATGTAATATAATAGATAGGTATATATTGTATATAATGTATAAATATAATAAATATAATGCTGTATAAAGATAATGTGTATATATACTGTAATAAAATAGGTGTGTATATATATACTGTATAAATATAGTGTATGTAAATATTGTTTTGTGTAAATGACTATGAATAATACAATAAATATAATGCTGTATAAAGATATGTATATGTAATATAATAGATATAGATAGGTATATGTATTATATTGTATATCTTGTATAAATGTAGTGTGTGTGTGTGTGTGTATGTATATATATATATATATATATATATATATATATATATATATATATATATATATATATATATATATATATATATATATTGTTTGCATAAGATACAATAAACGATAAATATAATACTGTACAATAATTTCAGTGTAATTGAATGGACCACCAGTGGTATGTGGCCACACTTACACAGTCATTATATCTGAAATGACTTAAACACACAAACACTTCTGTAGGTAGTGGTAAAAAAAAAAAAGATCTCCTCTGTCTCTAATGGTACACATTACATCTAAATTTTTGTGTATGCGCTCAACAAGCATGTCCTCCTGCGCACATACCACAAAATCGCACCACTCCAAACCTGTCAGGAGGATCTGACCTTGTACTTGCCAATAGTACTTGTGCTGCCTCCTAAGCTGCAAAGAGCCATCAGACATTTTCAGGTAAGGACAGTCAACGTAACTCTTGATGTTGGGGCATTTAATTTCCAGCAGGCCGAATGGTGGGTTTTCAGAAGGATCAAACACTACTCCATCGGGGGAGCATCCCAGCCATGGAGCATCAGGGTGTATAATGAACCCGCAGGGTGAATAGTTGACATTTTTTAAACTGCAGTACTCTGTCACGGCAACTGGCTCCATATCGATTCCTCTCCTCATGTCCTTCGTCATGACAGTCCCCCTCAGAATTCTGTGTGCCAGATTTTCAGCTGATGTATGACAGCGAACATGGCATGCCTCGTGAAAGCGTGTAGATGTAACTCGCATCTTTCTCAGTCGATGCCATTCCTGGCATGAGCTCTGCTCCCGTGTTGCAGCTTCAATCCTGTGGGCCATGTGGAATGACACCTGTAGCGATTTCATACATGTTCCTCCTCTGATAACACATTGGCACATGTGGTTGGCTCAAGCCTATAGCCTTGGATGGGAAGGGAAGGTTGGGCAGGGGCTTCTGGGATGTTGTTGATTTCCCGCATTTCTGGTGGTTTTTGCTGAAATGACAGCACACTCCCGGCCTGGACAGCCCCAAAAGCTGACTGAACTAATGGGACTTCCGCTGACATGCCCATGGTGGTCACCAGAGGTGCAAGCAAAGGGGGAAAGTCCCTATATACTTCTTCCACTCTCAATGTGGCAAGATCTGGCATTTCCCCATCCAGTGCTTTGTACAGAGAACTTCTGAAAAGGTTGAAGTGAAAAGATGTAAAAAAATAAAATTCAGCATATTAATTGCACACATATTAACCACATCAACACATAGCTAAACTATATATATAACTAAAGGTAATATAGTCTCACCTCACACAAACAGCGGTAGAATTTTGGGGTTTGCGGACCTCCATGTCTCCCACTGGACCTGGCCTCACACCCTGACAGCAATGAGACATTTTGACATGGCATCACAATAATTACATGTGCATAGGTAAAATTCACATGACAGACAAATGACTTACCAAAGTCCTTGGCTTATGCCAGGTCTGCTCGGTTTCTGTGCAACTGTGCACTGGGGGTACAGCAAGGATGCCTAATTGTGAAAAATGTGCTGTTTGATACAATAGTGCAACCAAATGGTTGCATAAGGCACACCCCGCCACACAGGAGCAGTGGGTGCTCACCAAAATTACAGGTTTCGAGTCTTTTAACACCATCTAGGAAGAAATAGAAGCTTAGATGAGAAATACCCCTTAAGAGCTAAACTGTTAACAAGAGAACAATATAACTAATAAAAGCATACAGTTGTATTGTAGATTAGAGCCACATAGACCTATCCATTCACATCCATAAACAGTAGACTGAGCCATGTACTAGGGCTGCACAAGTAATCAAATTTGCAATCGCAATTACAGATGACAAGTAATCGTTTAAAGGCACAATTACAAAATTATTGCATTTAGCCTCAGATATATATGTGTGTGTGTGTGTGTGTGTGTGTTTGTGTGAGCTGCAGAAAGGAAAACACCAATCTTGTCATCTTAAGCACACAGAATAACGTAGGTGAACTTTTTCACTTAAATTATTCTGTGTGCTTAAGATGATAAGATAGGTGTTTTTCTTTCTACAGCTCACACACACACACACACACATATATATACATACACACACACACATACATACATATACACATATATATATATAGGTGTGTGTGTGTGTGTGTGTGAATAAACCGTATATATATTTGAGGCTTAATGCATTTTATAATCGCAATTACAATTTCAAGGGAATAATCTACAATTATGGTTTTTGGCATAATCATGCAGCCCTACCATGTACATTTAGATAATGTTATTCATCAACTGGGCAACTTATCAGCAGGCCTAACCATTTCCCTAACATTGACCCTAGTCACCCTACTTTCAATTCATGTGGCTTTTCATTTTTCCTCATGGATCTATGACAGACTGCCCTGACGCTGACCTCTCCTGTCACCTTGTTTTTCATTGACACTGTTACGGAAAAAGATGAACATACATTTCTAAACTGGATTACACTCGTTCTTACACTGTGCTAGTTTGTCTGTTTTAATATAGTAGAGTATTGTGAAAGAATATAGCCAACGTTAACAAGTTCAGTCACGTCAGTTTCTTGATTACAATGCATTGAGATAACATTAGCTACTTACCCTCATAATTGTCGATATAGCTGCCGATATACATTTTGAATCCCTTTTCCCGCTTGCTTTTGGGAGCGGCACATGATGTTTTTACAAAACGGTCTATGTCATTTACTGTGAGACGAGGTAAATCCTGAAGACAGCGACTATAAAAGAGAGCCATATCTGTCCGTGTATAAACAGGAATTAGAACCGGAAGTTGGTAGCCTAGTACAGTGGTTCCCAAAGTAGGGGTCGCGACCCCACGGTGGGTCGCGGGACCCCGGCGCAGGGGTCGCGAGATGATTTCGATATAGGCTTTATATATTTTTGTTTCAATTAATTTAACTCTTTCGCATCGCACGTACGATCACACCGGTGTGATCAGTCTAGGCTAGTCCCTGGAGTGTACGACCACACCGGTCAGTGCATGACGTGAAATTCAAATGTGCTCTCGCGAGTTGGCTGGCGCTGAGCCAGAGACAAGTGCGCTCAGAGCTGTCACCACAACTTTTCAGTGTTTTCAACCACATAATGTTTATTTTAGGTTTCAGACATATAAGTACTAGAAAAAACAATACATTTAGAGTTTGTAAAATACACACTGATGTCAAAGGAAGAGGCAATAATAATCTTTTTCATTATAATTAGACACATTTTATTCATATCAGATACACATTGTGTAAGTAACTTTAAAGTTTACTCCATTATTCTCCCAGTTCACCAGCCACTTACTTTTATGTATTTCGGGAGAAGTGGATGAATTCACGTGTTGTAAATCCAACAGATCTGATTCTCTGAACTGCGTCTGCGGCACAAACTAAGATGGCGGCGCCCATCGCGCATACAGCTCAACTAACGCGATCGTTATAAAGGTGTTTAAACAACAAAACACTTCCACTTGCATATATTTGACAATCGGAATATCAGCTATTTCATGCCATATCTAACAAATTTGTTAATATTTTGAATAAAAAAGGAAAAATGACAAAAGCAGATCATTCATTCAGCTCTGTTGTTGCTGCGGTATGTCACGTGACAAGCAATGACGCGTCACCATGGAAAGCATAAAGTGACACATCTAGCGGATTAGCATGAGTGTGTGTGCGTGTGCGTGCGTGTGTGTGCGCGCGCGCACGCACGGGTGTGAGCACGCGTGTGAGCAGCTCAGACTTACTTGACTGGTATGGCGGGTGGAATGTGACAGGATTACCTGCCGAAGTCGACAGTCGTGTACTTTTGCGTGTCATAAGAGTACGTCGCCTCAACAGACGCGTGACAAGTACGCCGCCTCAACAGACGCGTGATCAGTACGCCGCCTCAACAGACGCGTGATCAGTACGCCGCCTCAACTGACGCGTGATTAGTACGCCGCCTCAACTGACGTCACCTCAACAGACGCGTGATAAGTAAACCGCCTCAACTGACTGTGACACAAAATACCTCAAATAGAGTTAAATTAAATAATTTTTTGGTTTTACATTATTTTACTACAAATTATACACCATCAACAGAGCTGAAAATTAGTTGTATTTTCACAATAACATCAACATAAATTCACACACATTAATTATTAAACATTATTCTGATTTGTGCCATTCTGAGGTTTTACTTTTGATATATTGGTTATGTTAATAATTTTACTTAACACTCTGTTACGGTTCTCAGTTTGTCCTGTTTTCAGAGTCATGTCGACCATAAAATGTGCATATCAACCATTGAGCTAAATAATTTTGGTCAATAGAAGGTAATGAAAAGGTATTTTAATAAAATTGTTAAAGAAGTGTATTAAAAATTCAGGTGCATTTTGAAACACTTTAAATTGGGCTGTCACTAACGATTATTTTGTTAAATGAGCAATCTACTGATGATTTTTTTTTTTTTTTTTTGTAATACAGAAAAGACTTGAAATATTTGCTTAAACTGTAAATCTTTAAAAGTAGACTTAAAATATCTGTAACGATGAGGCAATAATTGGTTTAAATAAAACATTAAAAGCGAGTAATCATATGGTTTCACTGAACACTGTTAAAATACATAAAGGAATGTTCATCTAAACAATAAACGTATGTACAATGTGTAATGTAAATGCCTATAGAGGGCGCCAGCAGCCTAAGTGATTGAGCAAGTTTGCATATTTAGATCTATATTGATGTAATCTTGTGTTGGCGTTTTATATATATATATATATATATATATATATATATATTTCATATATATGAATGTTTTCAACATTTTAAGTCAACAGATGAACTTTGCAGATGAGTTTGTTGACTGAGCTGCAAGAGATGTGTTCCACATAACAGTGAAACAATGAATATTATTGGAAACATATTGGTACAATTCAGAAAAATGCAGGCTTTACAAAATGTTTAGCCACAAACTGTGCTGATATAGCGAGAAATTCACTTCGACAAGAAATATCCACACATTGGAGGATAAAAAAAAAATCTTAAAGGATTTTTAAAATTAAAAATCTAAAGTCTCAAAGTCTTAAAGGAATGGGGATCTTCATGTTGATCAAACTTTTTTTTAGAATAATGTATGGAGACACAAATATTTAGCATGTCCCTTAAATATGTAACTTTTGGCCTGTAGGATAAACAATGATTTCACTAAAATTTAACATTTAATATACAACTAATTTTTCAGTTTTATGGCATCCCTTTTCCAGTTACATTTTTTTTCCGTCTTTTTGCAATTGACATTATTTCAAGCCACTGTTTGTACTGCTTGCTCATTTTCAGAAATAAAAGTACAATTAGTAATGATAAATCAGCATTGCTGTTTTATTGTATGTTGTGAGAAGTTTTCTGTGTCTTAAATTCATTAATGACAAACGCATTTGAAGTTTTGGGTTATTACAATACTAATCTAAAAATGTGAATAAAATTCAGAGTACATTTTGATTGGTATCAAACATTTAATTTGAAGACTTAAAAGACAACGTCAAACATTTCGAATTCAACAGAAAAAAAAAAAAAGAACAAGTATATATATATATATATATATATATATATATATATATATATATATATATATATATGTATATATATATATATATATGTATGTATAAAAAACAGAACAAGCCTTTTGATGACAATGCCTTTTATATATATATCACTTTATGAAAACACCTATTGTAAACGTACCTGGATGTAAGAGTCATCATTTTGTCACACAGAGTAGGCTACAATATCCTTTGTCTGACACATCCATTTCAAGTCAGTCAGTCTGTATTAATGAACAGGTGACCTGAATCAGGTGTGTTTAATTAAGGAGACATGCATATTGTGCAGTGATGGGGGTCCTCCAGGAATGTTCTTAAGAACCATTGTGCTGTCTGCATACATTTACAAAATAACAAGAATGTGTTTGCTAATTATATATTGTAGTTTACTTTATATCATAATAGGCTACTATTTGTCTATTCTTTTTTTTTTTAAGTTCTGTGCTTCAGAGATAAATTGTGTTACTATGTATATTGATGTGCTTAAAAAATTGTATTAATTGTTTGGCAAATGCAGGTGTGTTTGACTAGGGTTGGAGCTAATTCTGCATGCCAGGTGCACTCCATTCATTGGTTATCCCTAGGCCTGGTTCTTAGTCCTGGTCATGTGGACCCTCTGCTATGCACATTTTGCATGTCTCTCTTATTTAACACTCCCGATTCAGTTCATTAGCTTGGTAAAAGAGAGCTCCGTGAACTGAACTGAGTGTGTAAGATAAGGGAGATATAAAAATTAAAGACAAATGGGGTCTTCCAGACTTTTACCAGTGATAGATGCAAAAAGCTAACATTTCTCATTGGATGGGGGTTTATCAGGTATGGGTAACTGGAATGTGTGAGGGTACACAGACATGGAGGCTTTATATTGGCATTGTACAGAGATGCATACTGCCATCAAGATTACATCTTTCATGAGAAGTCCATGGTTATTAGACCAAGACAATTCCAGCTCTCATTCTGCATGTGCTACAGAAGCACGGTAGACAGAGTGAATGTTCAGTCCAGATCTGTCTGAATATTGAACATGTGTGACCGATCATGAAAAGGACATTCAGGCAATGATGACCACAGACTGATGAGCAGCTGAAGAAGAAACAATTATTATCCTCGATTTACAAACAATTGAACACTGAAATTAAAAGGAAAGTTGACGTGACACAGTGTGAAACGTGTTTCTGTCCCATTTATCTTATATTTACAGATTACTGTTTATTTAGTCAGTGAAAACATTGAAAATTTTGTTTGCAGTTTTGTCAATCAAATAAATATTAAATATGGGTTTCTATTTAATCCTATCGAGATGTTTTATGTCTTGAGGTCTATAAAAGTTAAAAATAATAATGATAAATATAAATTTCAAAGCATTCTATGTACTGTAATTATAAACTATACTGTCAGTTTACCATAGTTATCCAAATTAAGTAAATCATTCGCGTTTTTTTTTTCAATTCATAAGAATAAAAACTTCTTATATTTGGGTTAAAATCAATCCCATGGCGTCATCTAGTGGACAAAATTAATATCACTGCCTTAGCGTCCCAAATATGATAAATTAATAAAATTAAGCATGTTTGCTTAGAACGACTTTGTTCTCGATGCCATTTAATGTTAAAGATCGAATGTCTAATGAATATCTATTATAAATACAACTTTATTTCTGTTAAAATTACACTCTTCTATGTCAAGATCACAAGGAAACAAGAAAGAAATGTAATTCAAGCAGAAATCATGCATTTCCTCTCAGTTTTTCCCTACTGTTTGTAGCATCCAAGCAAACTGAACATTAATGTGCTTGTACTTCACTTCAACACCAACTTAACAGATAAACATAATTTATCAAACATAAAATAGACTTTATGCAGTTATTATTATGCACTGTTACCACGTTTTGGGAAATATCTTAAAAACAACCTGTTACAAATGCATCTACTGTAATGCAAACCTTACATTTCGTGTAAAGCAAAGTATACTGAGACGATGTATATATCAGGCGTCTTGTGAGGCGGCGTATATATCAGGCGTCTTGTGAGGCGGCGTATATTGAGACGGCGTATATATCAGGCGTCTTGTGAGGCGGCGTATATTGAGACGGCGTATATATCAGGCGTCATCTAAGGCAACGTAGCTAGGTTCAGACGTACTGAGAACACGTACTATTTTTGTTAAATTTCTTACGTACGCCGTCGTCACGTCGCCGCCTATGATTGGTTCCAACAGTGACGTCGCCGCGACGTCGCCGCGGGTCTGTCGTCTGCCCTCCCATTCAATCCCATTCAAAAATGAACACGGACTGACGGCGACGGAAGGGTCGACTGCTCCTTCTCCTTCTCCTGCTAAGGCTTAGATGTGTCACAAAATGCACGCCATATGACTGGTTCCTGATGGCAGAATAATGAACGAGTTCAACCCAACATAGCTGCACAGTTACTTTCCGAGAGAGAACAGGTGGATATCGAGCAGCTCATGCAGAATTGTAACACTGATTTTGCACGCAGAACAATAAAATATAACTTCGTGTGCTTTGAGACTGGGCATAAAATCGATTTGCTGTACATTTCACGCGACGAGAGGTGTTTTTTTTGGGGGGGGGGGTCGCGGGGCAGCAGCGCATTTATCATGGGGTCGCGGGCTAAAAAGTTTGGGAACCCCTGGCCTAGTACACGCGAACCCGGAACTGTGTCGTGCATAGAGCCTATTCTGGGTCCGTTAAATTTACGTTTTGCCACCGCGTTATCCGTTTGTCATCCATGAACTCGACATCGCAGGGCTGTGTAAGCGCTCCCGGTTAGGAATGCACGGTTCTAGCTTAGCACCATTTTCCCTGGTGAGTCTGGCTGAAATGACACCGTGTTATAGTGAAAATTGCACCATCTGCTCAAGGTTTAATGTTATGACATCATGATTTCTTTGTCACAGTCGGTCTCTGTGTGTGTGTGTGTGTGTGTGTGTGGGTGTGGGTGTGTGTGTGTGCTCCATTAAACTAGCAAATAAAAACCCTCTCCATGTGTTTTATATCATAACAGTTTTTTTTTTTATCTCAGGTTCAAATATTGAGCAGCAAGCCTTTGACGGTATTAATACATGTAAGTACGTATTAACTATTCTTTTTATAAATTAAAATGAACGTATTTTAATTTGTCTTTTTATAAATTTAATATATATTGTCAAGGGAGGACCACAAGACAGACACAGTGGGCGTGGCGTCAGGCCTCGGGGAGGCTTTTATTAACAGAAATCATAAAATAACACAGGGAATAAGTGGCCAAAGGGGGAAAGTGTCCAAAATAACAGGGAATCTGGTGTCCTCGTCATACTGCAGGGTTCGTGTGGGTCGGGCAGTGTTCATGGAGGAAAAGTCCAGGTAAGGGGCGGAGTCCGGCGGCCGCATGCGCTCACCTCCTCGGTCCGGGGCGCGAGGGGCGGCAGCTTCCTCTAGCGGCCACATCTCTCTCGTTGGCCGCGGCGCTGGTAGGGGATGGATGGCCCGGCATCCTGGCCCGTCGGCCGTGTAAACGGGTGCGGTTCTCCTCAGGTCTGGCAGCTCACATCTCTGGTGGCGCGGGAATCCCGCAACGCAACGCAACGCAACCTTCCTGGACCCACGAGGACACCAGCCTGCATGCACGGGTGAAGAGACCGGTCTCCCGAGGAGAAGCGCATTGGGCTTTTAAACAGCGGTGGTGATGAGGCTCCATTCCCTTCAGGTGTGCCCCATCACACGCCGCCAGCCCTGACTCGCCCAGCGCCCCTCCTCTCACACACCCACTCCAGTCGGGAGCCTGGTGAAGGGTGGCGATTTAGGACGGGGCACCGGTGACAATCAGGGAAGAGGCAGCTGACTCGTCACAATATATATATTTTTTATTCACAGTGGCCGCGATTGATCCAGACAGTGCAGCCGATGGTAAAACAAGATCCATCTCCAACATTTTTTATGAGAAATCAAAATTTTAGATTTCTTTGATGTTTATGAGAAATCAAATTTTATTTTTATATAAAAAATATCGGAGGTCCAAACAATAATCACCTGATCTATCCTTATATAAAAGGTGATTAATAGAGTTGGGGTACTCGAACTTGGACTCGGACTCGAGTCCAATTTTGAATGAACTCGGACTTGTCACGCACTCGGGTGAATTTGTACTAGGACTTGACACGGACTTGAACATCGGAAAATATTCCGAGTACAGTCGAGTCCGCGTGTGTAACAATAAAACGAGCATAAAATTGAGATGATAAATTAATGAATGTCTCCCCTTATGTCATTTTACTGCACCTATACCGGCAGGCAGCAGTAGTAGATCGGGCCTCGCTGGCGCCGATACAGGATGGCTGCCTCCGTGACGAGCTCCGCATATGTTTTTGTGTTTTTGTTAGTTTGTCCTGTCTTTAGTTATATTCCTGCCATCAGTTTCACCAGGGAAGAACTGCTGAACATTCGGCAGAACGCACCACAAGATGTTTTTCCGGATTTCAATTATTCAGATGTTTTAGTGAACGTTGTTATCGGAGGAGCGGCGGCGCTGATCAAGCGCTTCAGGACGCGCAGACGGGGGAAGCGAGCGGGAGCGCTCGTCAGACTCAGGAAGCGCGGATTTCGAACGCCGTTGCCTAGCATCCATCTGGCAAATCTCCGCTCTCTACCCAACAAAACGGACGAACTCCTTCTGCTCTCTCGGACAAATAAGGATTTCTCTCACTCTGCTGCTCTGTGTTTCACGGAAACCTGGCTGAATGACACCATACCGGACAGCGCGCTCCATCTGCCGGGCTTTCAGCTGTTTAGAGCGGATCGCGAATCAGAATCCACGGGGAAATCGCGCGGCGGCGGGACATGCTTTTACATCAATGAACGGTGGTGTACAGATGTAACTGTGTTAAAGAAGACGTGCTGCTCAAATCTAGAAACACTCTTCATTAACTGCAAGCCGTTCTATTCGCCGCGGGAGTTTCACTCGTTCATTCTGGTCAGTGTTTACATCCATCCGCAAGCTCATGTGAGCTCAGCTTTACAGAAACTCGCTGATCAGATCACAGAGACAGAACAACAACACCCGGACTCTGTTTTAATCATTCTCGGGGACTTTAATAAAGCCAATCTGTCCCGTGAACTGCCAAAATACAGACAGCATGTTACATGTCCCACAAGAGACAGTAATATATTGGATCACTGCTACACCACAATAAAGGATGCATTTCACTCTGTTCCACGAGCAGCTTTGGGACGCTCTGATCACCTTCTGGTTCATCTTATACCGTCCTACAGGCAGAAACTAAAATCAGCTAAACCTGTATCAAGGACTGTAAAAAGATGGACTAATGAAGCAGAGCAGGATTTACAATCTTGTTTTGACCTCACTGATTGGAGTGTTTTTGAAGCTGCTGCCACCGATCTGGATGAACTCACAGAGACCGTAACATCATATATCAGTTTCTGTGAGGATATGTGTATTCCTACAAAGACTCAACTAATTTACAATAATGACAAACCGTGGTTCACTGCAAAACTCAGACAGCTCCGTCAGGCCAAAGAAGATGCTTACGTGAAGGGGGACAATGTCTTGTATAAACAGGCTAAATACACATTGGAAAAGGAGATCAAAGTGGCAAAGAGGAATTATTCTGAAAATATAAGGACTCAGTTCACTTCCAACGACTCCGCATCAGTGTGGAAAAGTCTAAAGAGGATCACCAATTACAAGACACCACCCCCCAGCACTGTAGAGAATCAACGACTGGCAGACGATCTGAACGAGTTTTACTGCAGGTTTGAAAGAACACCCATCACCTGCCCAGAACGCCTCCCCACACAACCATTCACACCCTTCACAACTCCTGCAACCAGCCCTGAATGCCTCTCCAAACTACCGTTCACACCATTAACAGCTCCTGCAACCCATCCTGAACACCTCTCCAATCAAGCACTCTCACCATTCTCACCTCCTGCATCCCCCCTCTCCCCCACACCTGCAATTCAGATCAGCGAGGATGCGGTGCGCCAGGTCTTCCGGAAGCAAAAAAGGAAAAAAGCACCAGGCCCAGATTGTGTTACACCAGCCTGTCTGAAATCCTGTGCTGACCAGCTGGCCCCCATCTTCACACAGATCTTCAACAGATCGCTGGAGCTGTGCGAAGTCCCATCATGCCTCAAACGTTCCACCATCATCCCCATCCCTAAGAAACCCAAAATTACAGGACTAAATGACTACAGGCCTGTGGCTCTAACGTCTGTAGTCATGAAGTCATTTGAAAAACTGGTGCTGGCCCACCTGAAGGACATCACTGGGCCCTTGCTGGATCCTCTTCAGTTTGCCTACAGAGCAAACAGGTCTGTGGACGATGCAGTAAACATTGGACTGCATTATGTTCTGCAACACCTAGACAGACCGGGGACTTATGTGAGGATCCTGTTTGTGGACTTCAGCTCGGCATTCAACACGATCATCCCAAACCTCCTCCTGCCCAAACTAAATCAGCTCTCCGTGCCCACCTCCATCTGTCAGTGGATCAACAGCTTCCTGACAGACAGGCAGCAGCTAGTGAGGCTGGGAAAATACACATCCAGCACCCGTACAATCAGCACCGGAGCTCCCCAGGGCTGCGTTCTCTCCCCACTGCTCTTCTCCCTGTACACCAACGATTGCACATCTAAGGACCCCTCTGTCAAGCTCCTGAAGTTTGCAGATGACACCACACTCATCGGCCTCATTCAGGACGGTGACGAGTCTGCTTACAGACAGGAGGTAAAAGAGCTGGCTGTCTGGTGCACTCTCAACAACCTGGAGCTTAACACCCTCAAAACAGTGGAGATGATCGTGGACTTCAGGAGAAACCCCCCTGCACTCCCCCCACTCACCATCATGAACAGCACTGTGACTGCAGTGGAGTCATTCAGGTTCCTGGGCACCACTATCTCTCAGGACCTGAAGTGGGACATTCACATTGACTCCATTGTGAAAAAGGCCCAGCAGAGGTTGTACTTTCTCCGCCAGCTGAGGAAGTTTAACCTGCCACAGGAGCTGCTGAAACAGTTCTACTCCACCATCATTGAATCCATCCTCTGCACTTCAGTAACTGTCTGGTTCAGCTCAGCTTCTAAATCTGACCTCAGAAGACTACAGAGAGTAGTCCGGACTGCTGAGCGAATCATCGGTTCAACTCTCCCATCTATTCAAGAACTGTACTTATCCAGAGTGAGAAAAAGGGCTGTCAAAATCACTCTGGACCCCTCACATCCAGCACACTCCCTCTTTGAGCTGTTGCCATCTGGTCGACGCTACAGAGCACTGAGCACTAGAACGACCAGACACAGGACCAGTTTCTTCCCTCAGGCAATCCATCTTCTGAACAGCTGATAATAATGGCGAACACACTACACTTTATATTTATATGCACACACACTTTATTTATCTAACACACATACTTAGTATACACTTAATTTTGCACACAATATATATGTACATACATAACTTCACTCTGTAATATACCTGCCTACAATTGTCATTTGTATATTGTCATTCACTGTCTACATATTTGTATTTTTATTCTTTTATTATGTGTTTTATGTTCTGTCGCTGTCATTCTGTTGTACTGCGGAGCTTCTGTCACGAAAACAAATTCCTCGTATGTGTAAACATACCTGGCAATAAAGCTGATTCTGATTCTGATTCTGATTCATATCATCTCATGCTTGCAGACGAAACACACGCACCACTCACTGGATATCAATGTGGATTAGTGATGGGAAGTTTGATTCTTTTCCGCGAATCGGTTCTTTCGGACGGTTTGATTCAATAAACCGGTTGAAAACAAACGGATCACTGGTTCATGAAAAGTTTACAATTAATTTTTGCAACAACACACCCAAATACAGTAACTGCAATAATGTGCATACGAGGATTTAAGTCTTGAAGATATAAAGTAAATTAGGTGTCATCAGCGCAGAAACCATGATCCACTTACTATACATAATCCATTGCGATGTATTTGTTATTAAATGAAGTTACATTTCGTCAGATTGCCCTTCATTCAAGCCCTCGGATTACCCGCACTCATAACATTAGCACAGAATCAGTTCAGAATCAATCACCAAAAGATTCAGTTCGGTTCAGACGCGCAGTGAGTCAGTCGGCTTCACGCTGAATCACGCATGCGTAGTATCATCAGCTCCTCGGTTCTCGAATCAGACACCTCCGAAAAAAAACTGTTTTCAGTTCAGTTTACTGATGATCCGAAAACCGATACAACCGGTTCTTTACTTGAAAACGAGAATCGCTCAAACAGGCACATGCGGCAGTTCAGTATCATCAACTGCTCTACTCGTGTTCATGTTCTGTTTACTACAAACTCAATTTGTGAATGTGTCATCATTAACTATAAATACAGTACAGATATTTCATAAATCATCCCTTATTCCTATTAAACATGGAGTCTTTAGAGTCTTAATTGTTGTCCAACTTCCCTGAAAACCCCTGTGGCCCATACATAATCTATAATATACAGATTAGAAACATGCATCTAAAAAAATAAATGTGTATATATATATATATATATTAGGGGTGTAACGGTTCACAAAATTCACGGTTCGGTTCGATACGATACACTGATGTCACGGTTCGGTTCGGTTCGATACGTTTTAGATACAGCAAAATGTAAAAACATCTCAACTTTTCAGAGTGCCGCAAGCGCACCGCGGGTCATGTGACAAGAACCAACCAATCAGCTTCATCCTTTCCCGTAACAACGTTGAGAGCTCAGCCAAGATGAAGGATCAGCTGATCATAGTTGTATATGGATTGCAATTTTGAAATAAATTCAGTAGCAGAGCTACTGCAAGCGATTTTTAGAGCTGCAAATCCATTTATCCTTCGCTGAAATTTCCGCGTCTCATGGAGAGAGCACGTCATTGTTGCTTAGCAAAGACAGACGCCTCATGAGCGCTTCTGCCCGAGCGCTTTGGAAAGGAGGAGAAAGACGCGCTTAGCGTTTTCCATGCGTTTTTAGGCACGATATGTGAACGGCCCCTAAGGCGCTCGCTCACTCAGCACGCGCTGAAGGCTCGTTGCAAAATGTCTAATGCATTTAACAGACCAGAAATATAAGATCCTAAAATAACCAACAGGTCTGGTGTTTGGGTTGGATTCCCTGTAAGCTATAGTGTCTAAATGCTGCAGGGATAGTTTGCTGCGTGCATGTTTCTCCTTTTTTTCGTCTTTTCCCAGATAGTACTGACGCATATATCCCAGATATTCCCGCTGTTTTTTGTTTTTTGTTTTTTTTTTGTAATCCCGCTGGTGTACCCTGTCATGTTGCAGATGCGACATACCGTTGTTTTTTTATCCACCACTCTCTTGCCATCACCATTATAGCTTAAAGGGAATCCAAAGTGCACCCAAACACCAGACCTGTTGGTTATTGGAGGATCTTCTCATTTCTAGTCTGTTAAACGCATTGGCTATTTTGCAACGAGCCTTCAGCGTGTACTGAGTGAGCGAGCGCCTGCTGAGTAGCCTAACATAAACATATAAGATGGTGTTTTTTTCTTCTTCGGGAGTGTCAGGGGCGTTGCCTGTTACGTTGTTTGGGTTATTGGGCTACCTTGTTGAACGCATATCATTATATTTCTTTCTCTCTCTTTTTTTTTTTTCAAATATAATTAATTACTCCAACGAACCGTTCGGTATACATAATGCGTACCGCGTACCGAA
Source organism: Carassius auratus (assembly GCF_003368295.1). Lineage (NCBI taxonomy): Eukaryota > Metazoa > Chordata > Actinopteri > Cypriniformes > Cyprinidae > Carassius > Carassius auratus. Next base: position 15,741,616 of record NC_039248.1, on the reverse strand, counting down.
CCGAAAGCGTCGTACCGAACGGTTCAATACGAATACGCGTATCGTTACACCCCTAATATATATATATATATATATATATATATATATATATATATATATATATATAAGTTATTTTAGCACACTTTCCGATGTTTAACAAAATACTTGAAAAATTACACGCATGCGCGGTATCATCGGTTCATCGGTTCTCAAATCGGACGCGTCCGAAAGAAACGGTTTTCGGTTCAGTGTACTGGTGATCCGAAAACCGATGCAACCGAGTACCAAAGAAAGCAGCAGCAACCAACAGATGCTGCACAGCTCAGCATTGCAGGATTTACAAGACTAGAATTGGCCAAACAAGCAGTGCAACTTTATGATGCAAGTTCTACAAGACAACAAGAAATTCATAATATCATCATTAAGGATCTCTTCATTGGCTGCACTTTACCTCTGTCAAATGTGGGGGAGAGGCATTAAATAACTGAAATGTCAGCTTTAACTCAGAATCAGAATCAGAAAGAGCTTTATTGGCAAGTATGCTTACGCATACAAGGAATTTGTTTTAAAAAAAAAAGAAAAAAAAAAGAGATTTACAAATTGGCAAATAATTAAGTGTATAAAAAATTGTGCTATAAATGATAAAGGAATAGGATTGAGTGAGATGTTCTAGGATGGAGGGTTAACAAATAAATATATTATATTTATAATAAATATAAATATAACTGGAGGACAATATAGTGTGATACAATAATAAAACAGGTTCATTTGTATTTTCATGCACTTGTAATACAATAAAACCTTTGAAACCTTTTTTGATAGGAAACTAGTTCTGTTAACATAAAATAAAAATGTTCAATGGCAATGACTAGATGTAACAGTGGTATTTTTTTATTACATTTTTATATTGCCATCGGTTTAATGGGTTGAAAGGTTAAAATATTAATAAAATGTAAAAATTTACAATACCAATTTATAATCTTTTTTAATTTAATTACTTTCTGGACTCGGGCGGACTCGACTCGGACTCGGCCTTTAAGAACTCGGACTTGAGTCCAACTCGGCCCCTTTTGGACTCGGACTCGGACTTGGACTTGATGTTTGTGGACTTGGTCTTGACTCGTACTCGACAAAGGTGGACTCGGACCCAACTCTAGTGATTAATGTGTCTCATCTTGTGTTTAGAGGCATGGCACACTTGGTACTGCTTGAAGACATCGTGGCGCGTGCTTTTAAGGAGATTGCGCATCTTTAGAGAGCGCACAGATATGTTCGCGGAGAGTGACGAATGGCTGTTCAGTCGCTTTAGGTTGCCCAGAGAAGTCCTCATTGATTTATGCAACTCACTGGAACCACACCTAAGCCACAACACCAACCACTCTCACCCTATACCATCTCCAAGCCTGTGTTATAACCCATGCTTCCTTCTTACCTGTTCCCGTTATGCCAGTGGATACACTTTTAAATAACAAATATTTTTTCCTGGCTTCCACCTCCGACAGCAAAACTTCACGTTCATTATCGTTAAAGTTATTTTTCTTTGTCTTTTGTTTCGGTGCCATAATTGTCTTTCTCTGTACAAGTGCCTCGTTGTGGAAATCCCTTATATGGAGCTGGTTTGGGCATGAATTATGCTAATTACTGACCTCGTGCACATGGGCGCTAATTTAGAAGACTCCAAATTCACTAACAGAAGAACGAGTTTAAGAACAAGCTCATGTGCGTACGCACTTGTTGTGAATTAGGCGGAAAGTTCTCGTCAGAAGTTCAAATGTGCGTATAAATAAGAAAATTGTACGCAAGAATTCGTGAATGAGACCCATTGTTTGGTTGTATGATTGCTGGCAAAATTTTGTACGATGATTTACTTCAATTGTAAGACATTAAATTTATACAAGGAATACCCCAGAGTCTGAATGATGATGATTTACTGCCTGTTACCACTGTTACTGCCTGTTACCACCTAATCTTCTCGTGGTCGACGATCTCATGGATCAAGCTAGCGCTAACGTTGAAATGCAGCGGGTGTTCACTCAATACTGCCACAATCGTAATCTCAGTTCTATTTACATAATGCAAAATTTATTTGCGCAGGGAAAGTCGAGCCGAACCATCAGCTTAAAAGCCATTTATATGATCCTGTTTAAAAATCCTCGGGACGTCCCTCAAGTGGCGATGCTATGTCGTCAAATGTACCCCGGAAACACAAAGTACTTTATGGAGTGTTATCACGACGCGGTCGACCAACCTTTCGGCTATCCAATGATAGACTATAAAGCAAAAACTCTGGAGCAGTACCGTCTCAGAACAGGATTGCTTTCAGACCGTCAAGTGGTTTATATCCCGAAAAAAAAGAAGAGCGTGATACCATGTCCGCCAGACTTTGTAAGCATCTGGCTGGTGTTAAAAATGCTACATAAAGCCACTCCTAAACAACGATGCCTTATTTTACAATCGGCATCCGGCGAATTCATTTTAGCGCTCTGCGAAGTGGCTCTAAACATCCTCTATGGCGTCTTTCCAGTCAACAGGCAACAGTACCAAAAACTAAAAAAGAGAAAAGCGGATATTAAATTTGTAGCCAATAAAACAATTGGCCAAAAAACGAGTCTTCAACCAGAAGGGAGGGTTCCTGTTACCGCTCCTAAGCGTCGCTGTGTCGTTTCACATGAGCTTGATAGTGAATCGTTAGGATGGAGTATGCCGAAAAGATGTATTTAGTCCCTCACCATCAACTGGATAAGCTCAAGAGTGAAAATGCTCTCGAGAACATTCAACAGACCATGGAGAGCGATTTGGACGCTGCCATAAGAAATATTTTACGCCGCACCAATTTGAATCCTTACAAAAAAGTCAAACTTTACAGCCATACCCTGAGCAGGTTTTTGACCATCGTTAAACAAGGGGATCGTGAGAGCTGTGTTTTAACGCTTTCGTTACCCGATCTTGATCCTGGCGATACAGAGCGGTCAATCTTTAAGGTGTCTCACGGTTGTCATCGCCAGGTGGTAATATTTGCACACCACCAAACCGGCATCGAAATTAGGTTGTAGAGGCTTGGCGGGAAATTTTGACCGTCCACGTAGACTGCTAGGAATTCCAGATTGTAATCTTTGAACGCGAATGGATTTTTCTTGTAGGAACCGGTGAATGCGTCATTATCGACTATACCGATAACGATAGACTTTGGCAGCGTTCCTAAAAACAGATTTTCTTGATTGGAAACATGAGAGCCGGCGGGTATGGAGAACGATTTTAGACAGACCCTATCGATGGGGTACTTGGCCGTGGTAGAGAGCAGCGTCTGGGCGTCAACCAGTCTCACCGGGGAGATACGGAAACTTTTTTGACAAATAGGGATGCCGCCACTGTATGTAATTTGTAAGCCACGTCGTCGGACCTCATCAGACAAAATTCATCCTTTGCCTGTATAAACCATAATTTTAAAGTTAATTAATTAAAAGTTTCTCTTGAAAGAATATGTCACTGTGTATGGGGGCAAGCAGTTCCACCTCACTGCTTCGGCTGGTGTAGAGAGATCTCTTCGTAAACCCCTCGTTACGGCCTGCGGGGTCATGTACATCCATGTGAGCGGCTGTGTCTTTGTGAAACAGCCCGGCGGTGAAAAAAGTTTCCAGCCTATCTTTACTGTAGTTGAGCAGACTTTCGATGATGCAGCGATACGGATGAGTTCCGGAGCTCTGAGATATCAGGTGGTCGCCGAGGGTTACGTCGACCTGTGAAAACATGGTAGCTGCCAGGTAATTTATCGGCCCCACCTTTGCCAGGTGGGCAATAACTGCTCTGTCAGGCCCCGTGATTTTCACCCATAGATAGAGCATCGTGTTATTGAGATGCAAATAATCATCCCCGTTGCCGGCGATAAAAAAACGATATGGCAGATAATGGGGCTACTTCTAAATAGCTGTTTTTCTCAATAACGGTCTGCGTAAGTGGGACCATAAATAGGTCCAACTCGGACTTGATGCACTGCCCCGACATGCGGTGCAATAACGCCATGTTAGAAAATGGTTTTTGCGACTCTCTTGATCGACGCCTTTCGACTAACAGGCGTCTTACGCTTTCTTCGTACGACTGAGCGTTTCTTTGATCCAAGTGTTGTTTTCTTTCCCCACTGACCACGCCTCCTCACACCCGGTGGTTTAGACATCCTCTTATGTGCCATGACCATCAGACCGGATCCGTCTTGAGCTTTATCATTATGAGATCGCGTCAATACGTTTGAGATGATGTCGGATGCTATATTTTTAGTGGCCGATTTTAGATGGGGTTTTGCGATGCTAAATCCTCTTTTTAACAGAGGTATAGCCATCCTGAACAGGCCTCTGAAAAGACCCCCTAAGCCTGCTCCGTACATAACACCTCCCCCGGCATAGCCCGGCAAATCCCCGCCGGCCTGATTTCGGTAGTAGTTGACATAGTCAGTGGTCTCTCCGGGTCTATAATAAACCATTTTTTGGTTTAAAGTGTAGTTTTATGATGACTTTCCAGTAAGAAAATGGTACTCGGTGACAAATATGTGATCCTTGCTGATCGATGCGTAATGCGAGGTGTCGTATCTAGCAATGACTGAGTCGTTGCTTTTACGCGATATACAGTAGGTGGCCAGCCTATCTGGGCCATACCGCCGCTGCGGTGCCACGGCGATAACTGTAATTCAGTCGAGTGTTGAAATCATTCGCGAAACTACCGCCAGGTGGCGCAAAGGGACGGATTGCGAAATGAATGTAATTATAAAATGAGATAGCAGTAAGTAAAACAACAATAACATTATGATATAAAATTGTAACATTTCAAAAAAGAACATAATTTTTTTACAGTTTGTTAATTTTTAAAATATAGGATAGTCTTAGGCTACAGTCTACTAAACAAAAATTAAAAGACCTTTACACAAAAGATCATATGTATGCTATTTTTATTAAACAGTAAATAAATATAAATATATATATACACATAAGCTAAATGTTTTAATTTCATTTTCATTTCTGTTCATTCTTGGTTTAAAAAAATCTTCAGGTTCCATATGCAGAGTGAAATGGGAACGGTCCATCATTTAGCAATAATTAGTATTAACTCTGTTATTATTCTTGATTTTTTTTTATTAATAAGCCTATATTATTATATACTACAATTATATTTATCCATTAGAATTATATATTTTTAATTATTGTTTTGTTCTGATAAATTTGTTAAATTTAAAGGATTTGTTGTCAAATATTTTCTTATAGCCTATTTTTTTTCCTCTCACAAACTCAGATTTATTTTTTAGCGTGTTTAAAAAAAAAACATGCAACAAACGAAAATAGGTGTTTAATCAGTTAAAATGAAACATTTACACGACTCATATATTTTTTTCCTCTGAAAAACGTAATTTATTTTTTTAGCGTGTTTAAAAAATAAAAAATAAAGAAAACATTCAGCAAATTAAAATAGGCGATTAATCCGTTAAAATGTGTTACTCTTGGTTAACAGTAATTATAATTTTTTTACTTTTTTTTTTTTTTGCTTCTGAAAATGACTTTGTTCATTACATTCACTTATCGCACTCTGCTCTGGCCCAGATCAGCCCCCCAGCTATGCTCAGCTGTGGATGATTTAAAAATGTTTGATATAAAGCAGTGGTTCTAAACCCGCGGCCCGTCACAAATTCAAATGTGGCCCGCACCACATGCTGAATTAACAAAAAAAAACTTTATCAGTTTGTAAAATTGTATTTTTTACATCATTTAAAAAAAAATGCTACTAATGAAATATACGCTATATCCTAATGTTTTTATGTGAATTTTCTTTTCTTCATATATTATTTTGAGACATGAGCAGACCTACTGGCATAAGCATTTAACAAACACATACAAGCGCACACTTTGGCAGAATTCAATTCAAATAGTCATCAACAGCCATTAGGTAAATTGCCTTTAAGGTAAAATTGTGCATCAGAATGGACACATTTGTTTTTTAAGGGAGAAAAAATGGCAACGAATGAACATGTACAAACTGTGAATACTGGCAGTATCAGTATTGAAGGAGGAGTGCTGGATTTTCTTTTTTTTTGTCGCGCAACTCACTTGAAGAAGTTCAGGCAAATAGAAACACCATACACTACGTAGCAATCCTTAATTGTGGCAAAACATCTCTGGAGAGAACCTCATATTATTAAATTCAAAAGTGCTTTCCACTTGGATCAAAATAGGCTACATTTGTGAATGCACATTTTCTGAAATGTTGCGTGTCAGGTCATGCAAGCCTGCATCTTAAAGCCTCTGTCAAACTTTCTGCGTCCGCGAGTCCGCTATGGACCGCTAGGTAGGCGTGACATAAAAATCATCATTGGAGAGTGTGTGCCGAGGCTCTGAGCAGACGACCACGCGGACAGGTGTGCATGGTCAGTAGGCTTCAAAAGCAAAATTGCACATGTGCAGGCAGAGTGAAGAAGCTCATTGCTACTCGAACCTGTGCAATCCATCAATAAAAGAATATAAAGACAGTCAGATGTGCAATAATTCTGGGCAATTGCAGAGCTGGCCATCAACCTGCGCATTCAGAAGTATAAATTGAAGAAGTCTGTATCCGCGCTGGCCGTGTACGCATCCGGATTGCTCATGCGGAAAGTATAACACAGGCGTTACAATCACAACTTCTTTGTGCTGTTACTGCTTTCAAGCTTAATCTCACAAAAATGCTCAGCTCCCGACAGCATCAGGTGTTTTATTTATAGGGAGTAGAATTGTTTACTTCAATTAAAGTAATAGATTATATATATTAATAGTTAGGCTATAATATTATAAATCAGGTTGGTTTGTATTGCTGACGTAATATTTAAATTACACGCGACTTGCACTTAGACCATAGTGCGGCCTGCTGGAAAAAAAGGTTGAGAACTACAAGGTTGCTGTCCCATTTTATACCGGAATTGTTCATTTTAAAAAAATCAAATTATCATAATCATTTAGAATTCTTTTTACTTATAAACTCCTTTTTTTAAGAATTTAAAGTTAGTTTAATAGTAGCCTATTTAAATTCAAGTAAAAAAAAAAGGTTTTAATTGCTTAAATTATTTTTTATTAATTAATAATATGTTATCATGTTTATTTTCTTGTAAAAAATATGTGTTTATTCTTTAACAAAACAAGGGAAAAAATAAGGGACAATCCGAATATTTGTTTTGCTTTGCCTATTTATGTAGGCTACAATTATTCAAAAAAATTAAATAAAAAATAATAAAATAATGTCATTAAAAAATACCATTGGCCTGAGTAATTTTGACCATTATAGAATTGTGATTTTAAAGATTAGTCATTTAGGTGGTAAAAATACTGTGAAATTAATAATGGCATGGATTTAAGAGCATAACAACTGAAGGTTTATGAAACATTAGCCAATGAAGCAATTATTTTTATACAACGGAACTTAAAGTTGTGAACTAAAATATTATTTCAACCATAAAGCATGTGAATAAATAAAATGCATAACGTTTCTGGTGTTTGGATTTGTATTTCAATATAATGAGCTCCAAGTTTAAGAATAGCCCTAGACTCGTTTCTCTCTCTCTCTCTAACAGCATTAGCTCAGTGGAATACGTCTTCCTTCCATTAGAATGAATGTTTTCCTGCCTTGCTAAATGTTGGGCTCATGATCAATAAGTTGTATTGGCCTCAATCTGATTTAGTAAAGTCAAACCGCAGACAGTGAAGCCTCGGAGACCCGCGCGCTGTGAGGCGGGAACCGAGGATTGGGTTTCTGGGTTGGGTTTTTGGGGTTAGTTATGTGTGGCTTTTGGGGGGTTGAGAAAAAGGTGTGAATTGCTCTTTCATATGGACAGTGTCTTATGAGGAATGCAACATTCACATATTACACAATTCGTTTTTGTTTAAAAACATTTCAAGCTTTTGTAGGTATATTTTTAATGTATGTGAGACACCACAATATTATGTTAATTAAAAAAATTATACATTCATTATCATGTAAAAATTAAAGTGATGAGACGGAGCCTCCCTGTCATCAATGCACATTAATAATTTTTGCACAAACACTAGAATATGAGTGTCGTGGTTTTCACCCGCTCCAAGAGCGCTCCATCACGAGTATACAATTCATGCCAACAGCCATATAACTGCATATTCAGCAAGAATTCATGTTAAACATATTTAGCTTGATCAGAAGGTTACAATGACTGCAAGAGTCGAGCGGGATGTTAAGAGTTAGTCTGTTTCTTTTACTGATTATTTTCGGGTTAAAGCATGATTTAAACAGATTCACACTGAATCACTTTTGCAATAATGCGTTCAAACAGATGTAATCTTACACTGCTACTACATTATCAACATGCTATCCGATTTTGAATTCTTGAAGAAGTTAATTGATCTGTTTAGATAAAATAACTGAACAAGCTTTACTTTTGTAGGTCGCATGGCAGTAAAGAATTCGTTAATATGACCATGCAGTCAATACAGATATTTAATAAAAACATTAAAAACAAGGAGGGCTGTAAAATAAAACCTACACCGGACACAAGTGGATCGATCCAACAAAAGACGGCAGAACCCAGTGATGGATACACTGGACACGATCCCCATCAGTGAACTGATGCTCGTTCTGTTTATGACAAAATGTTCTGACACTGTGTTCAGATGATTTGACACTATAGTGTGATGTCATCAAGTTTAGACACACTTTTCGCTGTGGGGCACAGATGACAACTTTCGTGTCCAGTGTAGACACACAGAAAGTTTCTTCTCTATTTACAAACAAGTTCTAAAAAAAAAAAATCTAAACCAGTGGCATAACTAGATGGAAATATAAACTAGAACATATATTAACAGGTCCTCTGTCCATGACACTGGCTCACTGCTGATCTGCCAGTTTTAATCTGAACAGCTCTTAAGACAGAGTGGATGGTTAGATGCATGATGGGCTAGTATTAAAAAAAATAAAAATAAAAAATAAAGGTCTTTCCAGCATTTAGGTATAACAGTACTGTTTTTTTTTTTAAATCATCTTGTTGCAGTTATAAATTTGACTGCTAAATGAATGATAAAGAACTATATTAAAACTTGATTTGTAAAATTTCTTCGTCAATTTGAATATTGATTTAAAAATCGGTTTAAATCATTAATCAGAATTTTTTTTCTAAAAAAAAAAAAAAAAGGCCATATGATATTACCCTACTTTAAAAGCAAGTCAAGAAGGTTCCCTTTAAAATCACTTAAGTTGTCAATTACTAAAGCTTTTTTTTTTTTTTTTTACATTGTGTGAATGTTGTTGATTATAATGAGAGAACTTGAGTTTAATCCTGAGGACGTTTTATTAATTCTTTAGAGTTTCAAAGATTTAATCGTGCCGGTTTAATTTGATTCGTTTATTGTTTTAGGCAAATTAGGCCTAAATAATGGGAACAAATTATACAGTGCTTCACATTTAAACATGCAACAATTTCTTAATCAGTTTACAGACAAATGTCTTTTTCCCAATGAGATATGTCAAAATAAAGGTCAGGTAACGAATAACAAAAATGCATGTTGTTTTATTAAAGGAAAAATATATTTATATTTAAAATATAAATTAAAATATAGGCATGATATATTAAAATGTTGACATTTTGCATATTAATCCATGTAGCCTACCCCCTAAAATAGGCTAACACTTTTAATGCTCCGATGCAAAGTAAACCACAATTTCTTTTGAATAATATAACGCATAATTAATATAACATAAATAATACTGCACACCTTTTAAATGTGTCAAATCAAAAATATGGTTTAATATTATGTAGCTTAGAAAATATAAGCAAAGAACCAGGCACAGGCTTGACATTTATCCTGCTTGAATTCGTTCTAATTCGTTTGTTCTAAATGAACATAACTTCATAAATACCAAACTTTCATCTGTGAATATTAAATATTAAATATATTAAATATTTAAACTATAGTGTTTTTCTTTCATTTTCCGTGACTGAAGCAGTCAAATGTAACACATCAGTGAGGCAAAACTGATGTAAATTTGCGAAAATGTGCTTTGATGCGCTAACTTGTGGTTAAAGCGCCACTCAGCGGTCAAAGGCTGCAAATGCACTTTATAGATGCCGCGGCGGTAAAAGAGGCGTTTTCGATGTCTACTTAGTGTATGTATGCATCTTAAAAGAGGGACATAAGAATCACAGACCGCTTGAAATTGGATAATATCCGTGTAGACGTACATAGTGTAGAACCCCATGTTGATATCGCATTGATGAGGGGCGTACATGATGGCATTTAGGGTAAAATCTGTTTTTTTATGATAGTTTAAACCTCCGAGAGGTTTTAGGTCTCCCTTGAAAACTCACTGAAATGTTGGGTTTCGTGGTCAGAATCACCTTGTTTTTTAATTGGTCGTGACTCAATATGGCCGCTGGTGCGATAAGTTGATTTATAGCACGCAGGATTGCATGAATGTTTGCGTAGTACCCACCCGTCATCGTACATGTCGGTCCTTTGATGGTATGATCTCATCTGTTATCCAGCAGAGTTTTTTTTATCTATGTAACTTTTAAATTTTGAAGGCCACCCTAGCCATTTCACTAAAACAAACGTAGATTTCCCTTGTTTTTTCTGACCTAAAATCTTTTCCACCTTAAAAGATTTGTTTTTGACATGGAATACGCAAGGATACGGTGAAAAATTCCTCAGTGTAGTTCTGCTCATAACCTTTGGCGAACGGGCCTCTCACTTTAGAAATCCTAACGACGTCATCGACTTTGAAATTAAATACTATAGAAATAGAAATAGAGAAAATAGAGTCTCTCTGTCTTCTTTATATTGCCGTACACGTTTTGAAACACATGATCCTCGTTTACTTCACCGACATCCACGGGTCTCATTCTGATACTTCAATGACAACTGGTGTTGTACCCCTGCATGATGTCTTTTAAAACATCTATGTATTGATGGGAATTTGTAGTCGTTAAAAATCTCCACATATGACTTTTTTAACGTTCTGTTAAATCGTTCCACGGCGCTGGCTTTCAAATCGGTTGCGGTAGCGAAATGATTAATGTCATGCTTTTTCATCACATCTTGAAATTGTTTGTTGAAAAATTCCTTTCCCTGATCCGTCTGAAATTTCTGCGGCACATGGCCCTCTTCGAGGATAGACTCGAACGCTCTAGTGACCTCGAGACTGCTCTTATTCTTCAACACGTGAGCCCAGGCGTACTTGCTAAATACGTCTATGCACGTCAGCAGACATTTCTGACATTGTCCTTGGCGTAGGCGATCGTGTCGACGAGATCGGCCTGGAACTGAGTATGGACCCCGTACACGACCACTCTATTTCATTTGTATTTTATAGGCGCTGTTTTGTGTAATGTGTAAGCATCCTCACCAGCCAGCCATTCTGAAACCTGTTTATCGCTTAGACGGACCCCGCTGTCTTTCAAGACGGTGTCTTTTAAATAAGAAAATACACTTACCAGTTGTGGTCCATAAACTATGCCTTCTCCAGACAAAGAGGGAACTGCCCCATCTTTCAAGAATAATCTTTGTGTGAATCCGGCATTAAACTGATTGAGATTGAGAAAGCTGTCCTCAGCAAGCAGTCCTCAGCAAAATGTGCTGCACATCGTTTTAAATGTGGATTATAATTTTCGGGAACCAAGTTAAACATAAATTGTAACCATTAATCTCCAAGTACAGCGTCCCTGGGAAGCCCAAACAAAGGTGATTGGACTCCGAGATGAAAATAATAGCTTTTCGGTGACATGGTGACAAACACAAATGCAGCTCTTCCTCTTCTCGGTCGGAGTGCAACAAGACCATGCCCCCTTGTTTGTGTATTCATGTGGGCGCAGGTTAGTCAAAAAACTGTTTTAGTGATGTCATTACTGCAGGAACTAGAGGGATGTAGTCCAAACGGGTCGTTTTTTGTAGGCGAATTCTGTTAAATAAAATATCTCGCTTGGCATTGAACTTTGAGCTTTAGAATTTTACAGATATTATTTATACTCTAACAACAACATTAAATTAAAATTAAAATTAAAATTTAATTTATGCATTTAACAGATGCTTTTATCCAAAGCGACTTACAGTGCATTCAGGCTATCAGTTTTTACCTATCATGTGTTCCCGGGGAATCAAACCCCCAACCTTTTAACTAAAGTTTAAAACATGGGATCACGAAGAACAGGACCATTAATAGGTACTAGTATCTAATGAATGAGAAATAGTTTTTAATAAATAAGCACTAGTACCTAATGAAGTACTTGTCTGTTACTATTTAACAGATACTAGTACAAATGTATTAGATACTAGTACTTATTGTAAATGTTACTAGTATGATTTTTTATTTTACTAATAATTTTTTTTGTTGAACTCTACTGTAGCCGTTTGGACTAGTCATAATATAAGTAAAGTCAAGTCACCTTTATGTATATAGCGCTTTAAACAAAATACATTGTGTCAAAGCAACTGAACAACATTCATTAGTGTGTCAATAATGCAAAATGACAGTTAAAGGCAGTTCATCATTGAATTCAGTGATGTCATCTCTGTTCAGTTTAAATAGTGTCTCTGCATGTTTTTGCAATCAAGTCAATGATATCGCTGTAGATGAAGTGTCCCCAACTAAGCAAGCCATAGGCGACAGCGGCAAGGAACCGAAACTCCATCGGTGACAGAATGGAGAAAAAAAACCAGGCTCAGTTGGGGGGCCAGTTCTCCTCTGACCAGGCGAAACCAGTAGTTCAATTCCAGGCTGCAGCAAAGTCAGATTGTGCAGAAAAAAAATCATCTGTTTCCTGTGGTCTTGTCCTAGTGGTCATCTGAGACAGGGGATCTGTATCTGGGGCTCTAGTTGTCCTGGTCTCCGCTCTCTTTCAGGGATGTAGAGGTCCTTTCTAGGTGCTGATCCACCATCTGGTCTGGAAACGTACTGGATCCGGGTGACTGCAGTGACCCTCTGATCTGGATACAGACTGGATCTGGTGGCTACTGTGACCTCGGAATAAGAGAGAAACAGACTAATATTAGCGTAGATGCCATTCTTCTAATGATGTAGCAAGTACATCGGGTGCATCTAATTAATGCATCCTAAAAAAAAACCTTAACGGATTTGGATATTAAAAGCATATTAGTATGTTATGTGTAAGCCAGGTTAAAGAGATGGGTCTTTAGTCTAGATTTAAACAGCAAGAGTGTGTCTGCCTCCCGAACAATGTTAGGTAGGTTATTCCAGAGTTTAGGCGCCAAATAGGAAAAGGATCTGACGCCCGCAGTTGATTTTGATATTCTAGGTATTATCAAATTGAGTTTTGAGAACGTAGCAGACGTAGAGGATTAGAATTTAATAATATAATATATTTAATAATTAATATAATTTAGGAGCTCATTCAAATACTGAGGTGCTAAACCATTCAGGGCTTTATAAGTAATAAGCAATATTTTAAAATCTATACAATGTTTGATTGGGAGCCAGTGCAGTCTTGACAGGACCGGGCTAATATGGTCATACTTCCTGGTTCTAGCAAGAACTCTTGCTGCTGCATTTTGGACTAGCTGTAGTTTGTTTACTAAGCGTGCAGAACAACCACCCAATAAAGCATTACAATAATCTATAACCTTGAGGTCATAATTGCATGGATTAACATTCCTGCATTTGACATTGAGAGCATAGGCCGTAATTTAGATATATTTTTGAGATGGAAAAATGCAATTTTACAAATGCTTGAAACATGGCTTTCTAAGGAAAGTTTGCGATCAAATAGCACACCTAGGTTCATAACTGATGACGAATAATTGACAGAGCAGCCATCAAGTTTTAGACAGTGTTCTAGGTTATTACATGCAGAGTTTTTAGGTCCTATAATTAACACCTCTGTTTTTTTCAGAATTTAGCAGTAAGAAATTACTCGTGATCCAGAATTTTTATATCGACTATGCATTCCATTCATTTTTCAAATTGGTGTGTTTCACTGGGCCGCGAAGAAATATAGAGCTGAGTATCATCAGCATAACAGTGAAAGCTAACACCATGTTTTCTGATGATATCTCCCAAGGGTAACATATAAAGCGTGAAGAGTAACGGCCCTAGTACTGAGCCTTGAGGTACTCCATACTGCACTTGTGATCGATATGATACATCTTCATTTACTGCTACGAACTGATGGTGGTCATATAGTACGATTTAAACCATGCTAATGCACTTCCATTAATGCCAACAAAGTGTTCAAATCTATGCAAAAGAATGTTGTGGTCGATTTTGTCAAACGCAGCAATAAGATCAAATAAAACTAATAGAGAGATACAACCACGATCAGATGATAAGAGCAGGTCATTTGTAACTCTAAGGAGAGCATTCTCAGTACTATGATACGGTCTAAATCCTGACTGGAAATCCTCATATATACCATTTTTCTCTAAGAAAGAATATAATTGTGAGGGTGATTAGAGATTGGTCTATAATTAACTAGTTCTTTGGGGTCAAGTTGTGGTTTTTTGATGAGAGGCTTAATAACAGCCAGTTTGAAGTATTTGGGGACATATCCTAATGACAATGAGGAATTAATAATAGTCAGAAGAGGATCTATGACTTCTGGAAGCACCTCTTTTAGGAGCTTAGATGGTGTAGGGTCTAACATACATGTTATTGGTTTAGATGATTTATAAAGTTTATTCAATTCTTCCTTTCCTATAGTAGAGAACCAGTGGAACTGTTCCTCAGGGGGTCTATAGTACACTGTCTGATGCGATACTGTAGCTGACGGCTGAATGGTTACAATTTTATCTCTAATAGTATTGATTTTAGAAGTAAAGTAGTTAATACTGAAGAAGTCATTACTGCTGTGGTGTTGGGAAATGTCAACACCTGTTGAGGCTTTATTTTTCGTTAATTTAGCCACTGTATTGAATAAATACCTGGGGCTATGTTTGTTTTCTTCTAAATGAGAAGAAAACTAATCGGATCTAGCCGTTTTTAATGCTTTTCTGTAGGATAGGTTACTTTACTTTTTTTGTATTTTCTAGTTCGGGGAACAGACACAGTCTCTATAGTGTGATATCTAGGTTAAAAAGTCTCTATGTGCTGAGAATTAACTGACCTCTGTGACGTTAGGCAGCTAGTAGACGGTCGGTTTAGCCAGTCTGTCTGCTTCCTGACCTGGGCCCCAGTTAGTCAAGTATAAGACGAGTAAAAAAATCAGATCTGACTAGTAAGATAAGAATAGTTACTAGTAGTGTTTAAAAAAGGTACTAGTGTCTAAAGAATAAGAACTAGTACTTAATGAATAACTACCAGTATCTAAAAAATAAGTACTAGTTTCTAATGAATAATTACTAGTAATATTTAAAGAGCCAGTAAGATGAAAATTCTGAGCTTCCTATCACTGTTTATAAGTCCTGTACATTAGGTTTAAATCCATCCAAGGTTAAAAAACTGTCATTTTGTCAAAATATCATTTTAAAATTACCTCAATTCTCAGAGATCCCCAAACGGTTCGCGCGAAGCTGTTCAAAAGATTCAGTTTCCTTAAACCTCACCTTTCGGAAGCATACTGTGTTCTGATTGGTCAACTAACATAACCAGTTTGGATTGGTTGTTCCGCACACACCTCCACAGTAAACTATGCGTTAACATCTATTTGGGGTGAATTATGTCTTATTCCTCTCATCGCGAAGCAAACAGTAAAATAAAAAACTTGAACAGCCTCGCTGCTTTTTCTTCTGTGTGGGTGTATTCAAGCCGCGCGCTTCAGTTTGAATCTGAATAACGCGTTCAGCGCGGGGGCGTGGTCACATTGGATATAACGAAGGGAGACATGAAAAACAGACATTGCGTTGTTTTCATATGGATTACTTTATCACAGAATATCTGTTAGCAGCACTTGTTTAGTTTTAAAGTAGACATGTCAAGCTTTCTGTAGATATCTCACTCATGTCTCTTCGTTGAGTATTCACAGAGTTACACTTCATTTTAATGACGTGTTTGTACATGACGATCAGCACAAACAAAGGCTGCAGACAGCACACATACTGATAAGACGCTCGGGAGAAAACAGACACATAACTTCATAATCATACTTGGCGTTGTGATTCGGAGATGCTCGTTGTTCTAAATAAAGTTGGTAATGAACCATCTTTTATGGCCAAACACTGTGTACTCGCTGTACTCACCGAGATTAGAAAAGCAGTCATCAGTGAAATGTTGTGAACACAACAAAAGGGATTTGTTGTACTGCTCTGGTATTGTGGTGAAAATTTATTTTAGCCATTGGTTCTTCTGATCTTCATTCTTTGGCAGTGAAAATAAAACAAACGGTCTCCTCGACATGATGCTCTCACACCAAACAGATCGTCTGAGTGTGGGGGCGGGGCAGGTCAGAGTTCCATTTCTCCCAACACGGTAGGCGGAGATTATTATGCAAAGTGTTCCTAGTGACGTACATAGAGATGGGCAAAAGATTTGAAATCTATAACGACTCGTTTCAGCGATTCAGAGTCGACTCCTTACTTTAGAAGCCAATAACTTTATAAATCATGTACTTTTTGGTTTAATTATTTGCACATTGTTTACACAGATGGACAGCTACATCATACACTGTAATACAGGTAATTTTTGATTTCCCTTCTGTGTGGCTCTTTAAATAGATACTAGATACTATTGCAATAATTACTAGTCAGAAATTAAAAGATGATATCAAAAACAGAAGAACTCAGAGTCCCTGTTCGTTTGGAGATATCTTCAACCTAATTAAGAACTAGTGAGAATGCATTTGGAGATATTTTCATTTAAACAGATCATTACATAAACATGAGTACCTCTTTACCATCCAATCAGAGTCCACATGGTGATACAACATGCAGAATAATTTATCAGTAGGATTGAATTTTAAACTTTATTCTTATAAAAATATGCGCGCTGGTTTGGTGAGCAGATTTAAAAGCATATATGTGACGACTATGTGAAGGAGAACCAGGAAGCAAGTGTGAGGTTAATAATGTTTAATGAGAATAATGAGACATACAAAACTGGAACACAAATAATGCTTGGAGGAATGCACTGTCCAAGATGGTGGTGAGGAGTGATGAATCCTGAAGGCAAAGGTGAGTAGGCAGCAGGAGAGGGTGACACAGGAACTGCGGGGAAGTGAGCAGAAGGTAAGTTGTGTTGCTTGATGGTGGTTGTGAAGAGTGGACGGGGTTCCGGGGAAAGACACGGACATCCAACGCAAAAAACACACAAGAAGGCAAGGCACGGGTTACAAACAGGAAACAACGCTCTCACAAACACAAGATACTAGACAAGCCATTATATAGGGATGAGTATACTGACGTGTAACACACAGACTTCACCCACAAAGTGCAAAACCCAGAGATCACGGTTTACCAACCATGACAGTACCCCCCCCTCTAAGAACACCTCCTGGAGTTCCCAGAAGGGCCTACCTGCTGATTGTAATCATCAATAATGGAGTGATCCAGTATGTCTCTAGCAGGTACCCAACTCCTCTCCTCCAGACCGTAACTTTCCCAGTCCACCAGGTACTGGAATCCTCATCCTCTCCGTCTCGAGTCCAGAATACGATTAAACGAATAGGTCGGTTCCCCATCTACGAGATGCGGCGGCGGGGGAACAGGGGTAGGCAGATTAATACGTGAATAAAACACGGGTTTAATTTTGGGCACATGAAAGGCGGGATGTATCCTCCTGTACGCTGGATGAAGTTTGAGGCGGACTGTCACCGGATCAATGATCTTGGTGATAGTAAACGGGCCAATGAATTTGGGAGCTAATTTGTTAGAGACGGAACGCAGAGGAATATTGTTCATAGAAAGCCACACTTTTTGACCCACGACGTAAACGGGAGGCTTTGACCGGTGGTCATCGGCCTTGGCCTTAGTGCCCTCCCTCACCCGGAGCAGAGTCTCACAGGCTCTGGTCCAGGTGCTTTGGCACCTCTGGACAAATGCGTGAGCGGAGGGGACCGCCACTTCAGATTCCAGACTAGGAATGGCTGGTGGCTGGTAACCTAAGCTGCACTGAAATGGAGAGAGGCCCGTGCTTGACACTGGTAACGAATTGTGAGCGTACTCCACCATAGAGGGTTGTTGGCTCCAGGAAGAAGGATTTTTGGAGACCAAACCTCGCAACGTTCTCTCTAAATCTTGGTTGGCTCGCTCAGACTGCCCGTTACTCTGGGGATGATAACCCGAAGACAGACTAACCGACGCTCCTAGCAACTTACAAAATTCTTTCCAAAATTTGGATATAAATTGGGACCCCCAGTCAGAAACCACGTCTACCGGGAGGCCATGTTACCGAAAGATGTGATCTAGGACAGTGACCGCTGTCTCCTTGGCTGTCGGTAATTTGGGCAAGGGAATGAAATGTGCTGCCTTCGAGAACCGGTCCACTATGGTCAAAACAACCGCCATGCCATTAGAGGGCGGGAGGGCGGTAACAAAATCTAGTGCGATATGTGACCAGGGTCTCGAAGGGACAGACAGCAGTTGAAGAAGCCCATCAGGAGGCCGGTTAGATGACTTACCACTGGCGCAAACTGAGCAAGCCAAAACAAAATCGTGGACGTCACGAGCCATAAGTGGCCACCAGAATCGTTGTTTAACTAACACCTTGGTTCGGCTTATCCCTGGATGACAAGCAACGTTAGAGCAGTGACCCCACTGAATGACTTCGGACCGTAACTCTTCCGGCACAAATAAACGATTCAGTGGGCAACCGGGCGGAGGCGTTACCCCTTCTAAGGCCGTCTTGACCTTCGATTCGACCTCCCATACGAGTGCTGAGACGACTATTTTCTCAGGAGTCACCGGGCGGGCGGAGGGATCAAAAAGATGTGACAAAGAATCGGGTTTGACCGAACCCGATACGACCGATACGACCGAAAAAAGTGCCCACGGAGCCTGCCTGGAATTGAGTCTTTTGGCAGTTCTAATATACTCTAAATTCTTCTGATCAGTCCAAACAATGAAAGGTACCCCTGAACCTTCCAACCAGTGACACCACTCCTCTAAAGCTAATTTGATGGCCAACAATTCTCTGTTACCAATGTCATAATTGCGTTCAGCAGGAGATAAACGATGGGAGAAAAACGCGCAGGGATGCATTTTATTGTCCGAGGCAGCACATTGGGAAATAATTTAAATTTAAATTAAATTAAATTTATGCATTTAGCTGACGCTTTTATCCAAAGCGACTTACAGTAAATACAGTAAATAACTGCTCCTACCCCCACCTCTGATGCGTCGACCTCCACCACGGACTGCTGTGTGGGATCAGGGGCTACAAGGATGGAAGCCGAAACAAAGCGGCACTTGAGGTTGGTAAATGCCGTTTCGGCTGCATCCGGCCACCTGGACGGAGTACTGGGGGAGGTCAAGGCCGTCAGAGGTGAGACTAGTTGGCTGAAATTAAGACTGAAACGTCGATAGAAATTGGCAAACCCCAGAAACCGCTGTAGGGCCTTACGGGAATCTGGAGATGGCGAATCTATCACAGCCTTAACCCTCTGGAGTCTAAGGGTATTTTTGGGGCCTGGAGAAGTTTTGACATGCCCTGACATTTGTGCTTTTTCAGTTTCTTATAAATATCTAAATGGGTAAAGTCTAATCTCACTGTAATCAGCACAAACTGGGCTATAATGATATGTGAAATGCATGTATGTACATGATTGTGTTTTTGAGAAAAAAATATTATGCGTGGTTAGTGAAAAACGAAAAATGTCAAAACACTTGAAAAAGGCCATAAAACACATAGAGAACATTGGCTCCCGGGACTTTTGAGAACTGGAGCTTGTAGCCTAGAATTTTTCTTTCTAAATTATGTGAAAATCTTATTGTTTACTCACTTACAGAAAACAATATATTGATTTAAATTTTCTAAGACACTTTTGTTGGTAAAAGTCATATGCAAGTCAACTATGAATATCATTGTGATTTACACCTGAGAAAAGACAAGGCCTGCATAATGAGCTGCATAATGAGCCTCTAAGTCAGCTGTGCCACTGTGAGTGAGGAGTTACAAGAAAGAATGTGAGAACAAAATAAATGTATATAATTTTATGTTTGTAGTTTATTAAGAATATATTTAATTATCCCACAACATAATTTAATATCCACTTGGGGGAGCAGTAAAACAGTTTATTAGAAACAAATCAAAGCTGACAAATTATTCAAACAATTGTTTTGGCATCATTACTCCAGTCACAAAATCCTTCAGAAATCCTTTTAACAATCTTATTTTTTACAAATATATATATAGTTATTATTATTATCATTATTATAAATGTTGAAAAGAGCTGAGAATATTTTTCTGGGTTTTAAGGGGAATAAATTGAAAGAAAAGCATTGTTTTTACATTTGTTACAGTTATCTATTTGTTACATTTATATTATTTACATCAAGCTTTTGAATGGTATAGTATTGTATATTGTTATTGAAACTTCATAATGTTTCACTTGATTATACATTTAGTCAGGAATTATAGTTTGGAAAAAGTTTATCTAGTAAAATGCTTACACCTTATGTGAAAACTAGTACAAGTATATAAATAAATAAAAAGAGACTTACTCATGTTTATGATCTCTGCTGAATAAAGTGCTTCATTCTTTTTTTTTCTGAGGAAATCCATTTCTCAAATCCTCAACCACATCACATCTTTTTGGGGTGATTTATGTCTTATTCCTCTCATCGCGAAGCAAACAGTAAAATAAAGAAACTTAAAACAGTCTTGCTGCTTTTTCTTCTGTGTGGGCGTATTCAAACCGCGCGCTTCAGTTTGAACCAGTTTGAATAGTGCGTTCAGCGCGGAGGCGTGGTCACATTAGATATTATGAAGGGAGACATGAAAAACAGACATCCGTTGTTTTGAAATGGATTACTTTATCACAGAATATCTTTCTTCGGCGGCACTTGTTAAGTCTAAAAATATACATGTCAAGCTTTCTATAGATATCTCATGTCTTTTCATTTGAGTATTCACAGAGTTACAGTTCATTTTAATGATGTGTTTGTAAATGAAGATCAGCACAGACAAAGGCTGCAGACAGCACACCTTGTTATCTTTATTTTATAAGTGCACTGCAAGTGCACTATAAGTGCAAGTTTTGCTGTTATTATGTCTGTATCCAAAAAAAAAAATAGTAGAACCTTTACAGATTCGATTGATGTATTGCTCTTATCTGTACGATTAAAACTTGAAAGTGTAATTTAAGTTCTTTTTCGGGGTTATTAGGAGAAAATGACTCAAAACGCGTACCCGCGTTAATGGACTCCAGAGGGTTAACCTTGTCAGGATCCATACGTATTCCCTTGGTCGAGATGATATACCTTAGGAAGGGAACAGACTGTGCATGGAATACGTATTTCCCCGCCTTGACAAAAAGCTCATTTTCGAGTAATCTCTGGAGCACTCATCTGACGTGTTGAACATGTTCCTGGAGAGATGAAGAAAAAATCAGTATGTCATCCAGGTAAACATATATAAACTGATCGACCATGTCTCTCAACACGTCATTAACGAGTGCTTGGAAAACCCCTGGCGAGTTGGAGAGCCCCGAACGGCATCACCAAGTATTCAAAGTGCCCTGTAGGGGTGTTAAAGGCGGTTTTCCATTCATCCCCCTTCCTGATGCGGACCAAATGATAAGCGTTACGTAAATCCAATTTTGGGAATACGGATGCTCCCTGTAACCTCTCTAAGGCTGAAGACATCAACGGCAACGGATAGGTGTTCTTTATCGTGATGTTGTTCAGCTCTCGGTAGTCAATACAAGGTCGCAGAGAACCATCCTTCTTACCCATAAAAAAGAATGCCGCCCCGCTGGAGAAGAGGAAGGGCGGATGATATTCACACATTATATAAACGGAAACGATGGTGTATAAAATTGATTTTTAAAGGGGGGGTGAAATGCTATTTAATGCATACTGAGTTTTTTTACACTCTTAAAGAGTTGTATTCCCATGCTAAACATGGACAAAGTTTCAAAAATTAATTTGTACGTTTGAAGGACAAGTTTCGGCACAAGTTTCGGAAAGTTTTTTTCGAGTATGGCTCTGTGTGACGTTAGATGGAGCGGAATTTCCTTATATGGGTCCTAAGGACAATTCTGCCGGAAGAGCGCGCGCTCCCGTATAGCAGAGCACTGAGAGGCTGAGCACAGACATACACTGATCAGAGCGAGAGCGTCGCGAAATGCCACAGAAGTGTGTTTTTGGTTGCCAGGGCAAAACAACCCTGCACAGATTACCAAAAAAAAAAAAAAAAACAGCATTAAGGGACCAGTGGATGGAGTTTATTTTTACAGAGCATCAACGGAGTTGTGCAAGTGTTTTTGTTTGTTCCCTGCATTTCGAAGATGCTTGTTTTAGAAACAAGGCTCAGTTAGACGCCGGATTTGCACATCATTTATTTCTTAAGGATAATGCAGTCCCAAAGAAAAAGGGTCACGATCATGTGTTGGAACCGCATGCGGTGAGTAAAACTGCTTCAAATATCTCTGTGTTGTTAACTTAGCTATCGGCGCGTAAGCACATCAAGTAAACAACATGTGATGTTGTCATCAAACTGCACTTTCCACATGTACAGCTTAAAAAAAAAAAAAAAAAAAAAAAGACGACATAAAGTGGAACTTAGTCATTTTCCAAAACCGCTAAGCAAATATATACAGTTTTAGTACATACCACATAGAGACGAGACGTCGTTGCTGATGCTGCTCTTTCAGCCTCTGGATCTGTGTCACAGCTTCCAGACGCTCTCAACGCAAAAGCCTACTCGCGCTCGTGATTCTTTAGCTCCGCCCACGCGTCACGCCTCCAGCCGGTCGTGTTTTCTGGGAAAAATCGGTACAGACTATCTTTCTCTTATGAATATAATAAAACTAAAGACTTTTTGGAGTTATGAAGGATGCAGTACTACTCTATAGGTACTCAAGATTAAAAGGATATTGAGTGAAAACGAGAATTTCACCCCCCCCCCCCTTTAAGTTAAAAATAGTAAATAAAAAGAATATAGTGACGGAGCTCAAACGCAATACAGACGCCAACAACATGTAATGGTTTTCATACTCTACAAACTGTATATTCTATCGCCCTTCACCAACCCTACCCCTAAACCTAACTCTCACAGGGAACTTTGTGCAGTTTTACTTTCTCAAAAAAAAAAAATAAATAAATAAAATAATTCTGTATGATTTATTCGCGTTTTGAAAAATGGGGACATGGGTTATGTCCTCATAAGTCACCCTCTGTCATACCCATGTCATTATACAGAGTTGTGTCCTGATATGTCACAAAAACAAGAGCACACACACACACACAATATATATATATATATATATTATGGGGAAAAACTAATAATAATACAGTTTACATTGTAGGTCACACGATAATGGCAACAGGCCATATTTAGTATGTCCGGATTATACTACAAACATCCACACAAACATACAAGGTATCATTGAGTTAGGAACAGATTGTAGAAAATTAGCTTTACATCATTAGTCTTACCAATGATCTCTTCTCTTCCATCTTTATTTGACCCTCTAACTAGCCAGGCAATGGTAATTCAAAGTGCTTTACACAAAAAAGTTAAATAATAATTTAAAAATCATCACAAAAATAAAACAAGGAATTTAAAAACTTTGAAAATGATTAAAAAATCTATTTAAAATAAAAATAATATACAGTGCAATTCATAAAATACTGTGCAATTAATTCAGACGTTGCACAGTGTTCATTCAATAAATGCACTGGAAAACAGATGAGTTTTGAGTCTAGATTTAAAAGCGTTAAGTTTTTAAAAAGTGTTAAAAGTTTTAGCACATCTTATCTCTTCTGGGAGCTGATTCCAACTGTGGGTGGCATAATAACTAAAAGCAGATTCCCCTTGTTTTGTGTGAACCCTTGGTATTTCAAACTGACTCAATCCTAACAATCTGAGTGGTCTGTTAGGTTTATATTTAGTGAGCATATCTGCAATGTATTTTGGTCCTAGGTCATTGAGTGATTTATAAATGAGTAAAAGTACTTAATCAACATCAATCCTAAATGTAACTTGAAGCCAGTGTAAGTACATGAGGACTGTTGTGATATGCTCAGATTTTCTGGTTCTAGACAGAATCCTAGCAGCAGCGTTCTGGATGAGCTGCAGCTGGCTAATAGTCTTCTTGGGAAGGCAGGTGAGGAGACCATTACAATAGCCCACCCTGCTGGTGATAAAGGCATGAACAAGTTTCTCCAAGTCTTGACTGGAAACAAAACATATAATTATTTCTATTTTTTTTGAGGTTATTGTATGCTGACTTGATTTTTAGTTGTTAAACCTCTAGAGTTAAGGTATGCATTCACCTTGAGAACTTCAACTTTGTTTCCAAATGGAACAACTTCAGTTTTCTCCTTGTTTAACTGAAGAAAGTTCTGCCACATCCTACTGTTAATTACATCAATGCACTGGCAGAAGGAGTCAATGGGGCTGTAGTCATTTGGTGATAAGGCTAGGTTAATCTATGAATCTTTAGCATATCTGTGATAGGCATTTGGTTCTTTCTCATTATATGACTTAGTGGGAGCATATACAGGATAAACAAGAATGGTGCACGAATTGATCCTTGTGGGTATCCGTCATGGATGTCCACTTAGGCTTATGCTCTCCTATACTCACATAATAACCTCTTCTTAATAAGTATGACCTGAACCATTTGAGTACCATCCCAGAAAGCCAGACCCAGTTTTCCAGTCTCTGAAGAAGTATGTTATGATCATCAGTGTCAAACGCAGAACTGAAATCTAGTAATAGCAGCACTGATATTTTGCCAGAATTTAAGCAAATATAATTTTTAATCTTAATGAGCCCTGCCTCTGTGCTGTGATGGGGTAAACCAGACTGAAAATTGTTCAGGTATCCATCTGAGTTTAAGTATTTGTTCAGCTGATTAAAAACTACCTTTTCTATCATTTTGCCTTTAAAAGTAAGATTTGATAATGGTCTATACTTCTCAAAATGGTGTTATCAAGATTGCTCTTTTTCAGAAGGGGTTTAACAACTGCAGTTTTCAGCGAGTTTGGAAAAGTCTCAGAAAGAAATTAGTCGTTCACCACTTCTAAGATATCTGCTTTCAAACAGTTTAGCACACTTTTGAAAAAAAGATGTGGGAAGTGTGTTGAGATAGCAGGTTGACAATTTTAAGTGCTGTACTATTTCTTCCAAAATGTTGCTATCAACTGCTTCAAAAATAGACATAGTATCTTCTTTTTGATATTGCGGCCGTATCTGTCTGACCTCTGCATAAATTGAGGATGTTCTAATCACCTTTCTGATATTAATGATCTTCAGAAAAGTAGGAAGCAATGTCATTGCATTTGCTTTCAGAGAGCATTTTACTGGGAATCTGACTTGGGGGGTTTGTCAGTCTCTCAGTTTAAGTTGCTGTTTATATGGTTGGAGAACAAACTGTTTAGCTGTGGCTAGTCATGGGAAAGCATGAAGGCTGTCTTTATAGATGCTATAGTGAATTTCAAGTTTCGTCTTCCGCCACATCCGCTTAGCTTTGTCTTTTCATACTCTGTACTGCTGTTGATTTTCTCCAAGCTAATTTCTGTCTGCACATGATGAATCAGGTCAAAAGTGTTTATAACAGTTAGTTAGTAAGTTAGTTTGTAGTTTTGTTTTCTGCATTATCTGTGTGAATATTAAAATCCCATGCAATAGCAAAACAGTCAAGGAAATAATTGATAATATTTCTGCGATAATATTAAATATTATATTATTATTGATAATATTTTGGAGGCCTGTAAAAGTGATGAACATAATGCGTGGAGCACCTTTCAACAGAATCACTAGATGTTCAAAAGACAAGTACTGACCAAATTACACTCTAAATAGAGCAGCTACACCTCCACCTCCACCTCTCCGAACAGTCCTGAAGACACTCATAAAATGACTGTTAGGAAGGGTTAGAAACATAAAATCCAGATTGTTTGTGGTTATTAAGTCACTGATTAAATTTTTTTTTTTTTTTAGTGAGTGAATGTTTAAAAATGCTAACTTGATGGCAGTGCTTTGTGTCTTTATAGAAATCTTAGTTTGAATCATAATAGGCTGCAGATTTGATCAGTTAGCCCTATTCTAATTTTATTATAAAAATTAAAAAAAAGCTTGGCCCATGTAGACTTGCACTCTATTCATGTTCTAACTGCTTTTCTTAAAATAAAAATAAAAACTTCTATACTCTCTCTATATTCTCTATATATATAAATAAATAAAAAAACCTTGCTACATGTACTGTGTTAGGCTAACAGAGATTTGTTATAGCACCTGCATACATACATACATATACATATTAGAATAATGATAATATAATTATATCGATATACCTGTCTGACTCTCTATTATTAAAAAAAACTCTCAAAATAGTCTCACTCCTGACCTTAATTTTCACAAAGCATTTCTGTAGGCTTTACATGTTCTCATCATAATTAATCATTGTTATTGTTGCTTACATTGTTAGAATGCTTGCTTAACATCTCTGACGTTAGGGGAAAGTACACATTTGTGGTACAGTATCAATGAAGGGCATGTTGCTGCTGGATGGGTTTTTCCTAGTTGAGCAGGGATGATTGTTTATGTCTTGTTTAAAAACAGGAATGACACAAATGCATAGAATTTTGCTGTATGTTAAGAAAGAATGGTTCATGTTCAACATTCATCCTTTGATCAAGAGACAAAGTGTTTATTGGTGTAGATCAGTACACATCAGAGAAGAAAAATAAAAACATTTACATAATCACAGAGATACCTGTATACTCTACAACAGAATTGTACACAGATGTTCAAGCATATTTCACATAACATGTAGTGTCATCAGTCACTATACAATAGTTACTTGCTCTCAGTTTTAAACTGTCAGTTTTCAAACTGTGAAAAGTGTTGACTTTTTTTGTTTTGTTTTACAAAAACAATGCATCATTTGAGCCGGAGTAAAAACAATTCACCATGTATAACAGAGTTTAGTGTGGCGAAATGCATGCAGGGTGGCTAAGATTAGAAATAGGGCTTAAGGGAAGAATGCTCTGGCAGTGCTCTGTATCCTAATTTTTTGGATTTCTGTGCAGTAATGACATCTTAATCGTTTGTATATTTCCCTAACTAAAACAATAAACCCTGTTTGTGAGCCCGGGGGTAAAAGACACTATTAAGGACAATATCAGCTGGATTTTGTGCTTGGTTGCTATTTAATGTAACTTGGCTAGCTGACTTGTTGTAAACAAATTTTGCTGACAGTTTTATACACAGATGGTAAGCAAAATCTGATTTAATATTAATCTGTTGTGCAGTTGTGAACATTCAAAATAGTGGATCAGTATTATAGAGCATCTTACCAACAAGTCCCAATAAAGCACCTTGTATACCCATTTCTAATCAATACTTTAATATTTAGATAAAGAAAAAAAAAAACTCCTTTAAGTTTTGGCACATACAGTATTCAAATGCTTGGCGAAAGAGACAGAGAGAGTGTGTCTGAACCCCGAACATTATCAGAAATTCTATTCCAGAGTTTCGGAGCCAAATGTGAGAAAGCTCTACCTCCTTTAGTGGACTTTGCTATCCTAGGATTAAAAGTCCAGCGTTTTGTGACCTTAGGGAGCGTGATGGGTTGTAGCGTGGTAAAAGGCTAGTTAGGTACGCAGGAGCTAAACCATTTAGGACTGGTTTAGTTTGAGTACTGGTTCAATGTGTCAATCCTTCCACGTCACAGGCAAATCAGTCCTTCCATGTTTGCGTTTAAGGGATGGGCATATCAGTACAAGGTCCTGCACTTTGGGGCTGCCTCCCAACCCCCCACCGTGTCTTCACTAAACGTCTATATGACTGGCTCATACACCGTATCGGGATCAGTTGTGCAAGCACAGAGATTTGGTGCTCAGGAACATCAGCCTGTTGGGCCTTTGGTTCAACTGGGAAAAGAGAAAACTCTCCCCGATGCAGAAGATATATTTTCTGAGTATGGAGTTGGATAAGTTCAAACAGACAGCACACCTCACAGAGGAACGTGCACAGTCAGTGCTGAACAGCTTGAATTCATTCAAGGACAGGAAAGTGGTCCCATTGAAAAAATTTCAGAGGCTCCAAGCGTATATGGCTGCTGCAGCGGCAGTTAAACCACTGGGGCTTGCTTCATATGAGACCTCATGGCCGAGTCCAGAGGTGGGTGTGGCAGCTCATCGAACCTTCACCCCGTGGTAAGATCTCATATTTATTCAGGCAGGAGTGCCGCTAGACCAGGTCTTGAGCCATGTTGTGGTACACATGGATGCCTCCACCACCAGCTGGAGAGCCACGGGCAACCAGTCTCAGGGATGTGGACAGGGGTGTGTGGGGTCCAATTCGAGCCTTTGCAGTTAGTTGAGCTGCAAAGGGAAGGAGGAGGTGGGAACTGGCAGACATTCAAAATTAAACTTTAATTATAAAATATCCACAAACAGCGCGACAGCCCCTCATGGACGACTGTAGCGCACAAATAAAAACCAAACACAAAATAAAGCTCAGGCCTGGTCCTCTCTCATCCTTCCCGTTGTCGCTCCTCTTTTGTGTCCTTCCGATCTCCTCCGTGGGACGCGAGACCGGTGAGTGGAGCAGGTGTCACTCATTTCCCAATCACTCCACCGGCCTTGCTCCATTCCCATGGCTCTCGGCCCCGCCTCGCTCATCACAGATACTATTAGAGATAAAATTGTAACCATTCAGCCGTCAGCTATAGAATCGCATCACTATAGATCCCCTGAGGAACAGTACCACTCATTCATTACTATAGGAGAGGAAGAATTGTATAAACTTGTTAAATAATCTAAACCAACAACATGTATGTTCAGATTTCCTAGGTGTGTTATTTGATAGCAATCTTTCTTTAGAAAGCCACGCTTCTATTTGTAATACTGAATTTTTCCATCTCAAAAATATATCTAAATTTCGGCCTATGCTCTCAATGTCAAATGCAGAAATGTTAATTACTAATTTGAATAGGAAATATCAGTACAACATGTCATTGATTCTAATAATCATAAGAGTGTAAATTACGTAATATTTTCTGTATATTACACACTGTAACTAAATTTGTCATCATCAACAAGCTACTTGTTATAGTTCTAGTTTCTAGGGTAGATCATATATGTAATATGTTGATGTCTGTTAAAGCTGCAGTCGGTAACTTTTGACGCTCTAGCGGTTAATAAACAGAACTGCTTGCGTGTTGCGGAAGGACATTGTAGCCGGAGCTACTTCTCTCTGTTTATGTCTATGAAGAATCACAAAGGTACTGGGTTACTCCGCCGCGGTACACATGAAGCAATCTAAAATAGTCCGAATATAAACACTTATTATAGGTGTACCCTAGTGATTCAGGACAGGCTAAAAACATGGTTTGGAAAATGGATTCATGGTGTACTCGCTTATTATATACATTTTGTATACTTTTAACACAAAAAAAAGTTACGGACCGCAGCTCTGATTGGTTGTTTCTCTTACCGCTCCCGGTAAGAAACAACCAATCAGAGCTGCGGTCCGTAATCTTCATAGACATAAACAGAGAGAAGTAGCTCTGGCTACCATGTCCTTCTGCAACACGCAAGCAGTTCTGTTTATTAACCGCTAGAGCTTCAAAAGTTACCGACTGCAGCTTTAAATAGCAGCAACTCAAAAAATGAGGATGCACACGTGTTTTAGAATAGTTTTTTTTTCTTCTTTGTAATGCTGGCATGTTGTGCACGTCACCATGACCAGTATAAACATTATCATTGTGCTAAATCTGTATGGGGGTTTTATCTTTTATCTAGTACTTTTGAAGTTCCATTTTCAAAAGTAAAATGGAACCAGTTCCATTTTTTTTTTTTTTTTTTTCCGAACAGACAGTTTGACAAAAAAAAAAAAGAAGAATAAAAAAAAAGGAAACCATCCATGGCACATTCAAATGACAGTGGAGACTGCTGTCATTGAAGTGACCTAAGCAAACATTTTAGCACCATCATACCTTAGAAAAAGCAGATTATAATCAGCAAAGGATGTAAATACTGTGTTTGCATGTGACATATAATTTCCCATAAATCCTTTTTTCCTGCTGGACTTTGTACCTGTTCACGGATTGTTTCATTTGTTTTAGATAGGAAGAACTTGCTTGACTCACACAAGATGAGTGGATGGGTCTATGTTTTGGTAGCTATATTGTGATTTGCTTTTGTAAATAAAATCTCTCTATTGCTTTATTTGGTAATCTGAGTGGCATAACTATGTATTCTAATTCAACCAATCCCCTAGTGAAAATAATCAGTGTATAATGTCAAGCATCTTTAAGTATGTTTAAAATGCTGTGTACTTCTTTTTATTTAAGGGGAAATCCACACCAGATTTGTATGTGTTTTCGGGAAACCTTTCCTTGTCCTTCAGGTTTCCTCACGCACCTGTGAAAGGGGCGGATATTTTTTCTGAACTCTCCTTTACATTCTCACTGCTTCTCATTTCTCATTTCACTTCTGCTGTGTTTATGCCTGCACTGGACTTGTTTCTTTTTATTGTAGTTAGTGTTTTTATTTATTTATTTAATTTTACTTTAATAACATCTTTTCTATTTATGTGTTTGGCAAAGAATCTGATTTAGGAAATTCAGCATGACTCAGATTATCCTAAATACTCCAGACATGAAGGATCTTGAGGAAGAAGAATTGTGGGATCTTATCAATGATAACCGTCATGCCATCTCTCTTGGCGTCCGTCCCTGTGTTATCATCCCTTACCTGCGACAGGCTAGGGTCCTCACAGACTTGGATGAGGATGAGATTCTCACATGTCTCAATTTAACCAACTGCGGCATGAAGACAAATAAGACACTCTGACTGATGTGTATCAGGGAGAGATGCCTGAAATATACCAGATTCACCAGAGCACGAGAAAAGATAAAGTACAGCTAAATGCTAAACTATTTAAATTTTAGCTTAAAAAAGTTTGTAAATACTAAAATATATTTATAATGGAAGTGGAAATTATGATATATTTGCTCTTTTAAGATTGAAGATCTGTTTTGGATTAGAGCGCCAAAGTGAAAATGATCAGTTATTGGAATATTTGGGTGATTTCTTTCAGAAAAGTGAGCAAGCTTATTTGACACATGGTGAAATATAGCTACAGATAGACAGGACAGCTGGATCAAAGGTTATGCTGATAAAATTCCAAGAAATCCTTTCTTTTTTGAAAAGGCATGAGCAATAGAAAGAGAAAGAGGAGCATGTAAATTAAAGGAATAGTTTACCATAAATTGATATTCATTATTGTCATTATTTATTTACCTGAATGTTATTTGTTATTATTTATGTGTTATGTGTATTATGTTATATGTTATTTTTTCTGTGTAATACAAAAGTAAACAATTCTTGCCATACAATGTCAGTTCGTGATGACCATAGTCTGCCAAAGCTCAAAAAAAAGGATAAAAAGCACAAAGAAATTCATAGACTGTTTCAAATATTCTAAAGTCACATGCTTTGTGTGAGTAATATAATGTCTAGCCTGCTTATATTTAGAATAAAAAAGTGGCTCATTCTGTTCAGTAACTATAATATCAACCAAATACTAGAATGTCAACCAAAAATCCAGAAAAACACATTATTTAAAGGTTAGAGACTGATTTGCATTTAATTGAGCCCTCTACATCGCAAGTAAATTTGCAACTAACTAATGTCTAATATTAGCCAATGGCTAATATATTCTCATATTTTACTCGCCAGTGTGTTAGTTGGGGGCTAAGTATATGTTTAGAACAGACATATTTTCACTCGCGAACACTCTGAGGTGGAAACATTATGCTTTGGGGTGGTTTTTCTGCTAAGGGTACAGGAAAACTTAACCGCATTGATGGGCAAATGGAAAGGGCCATGTACTGCAAAATCTTGGACGAGAACCTCCTTGCCTCAGCCAGAACACTGAAGATGGGTTATGGATCCACTGATTACAATGACCCAAAAAAAAAAAAACACCATGGCAACAAAGGAATGGCTTAAGAAGAAGCACATTAAGGTAATGGAGGGAGCTGAAAATCCAAGTTGCCAAATAACAGCCAAGACACCTTAAGGATTTAGAGAGGATCTGTAAAGAGGAGTAGGTCAAAATCCCTCCTGAGATGTGTGCAAACCTGGTGACCAACTATAAAATAGTCTTACCTCTGTGCTTTCCAACAAGGGTTTCTGCACCAAGTACTAAAATCATGTTTTGCTTGGGGAACAAATACTTATTTTACTCACTGATATGCAAACCAATTTCTAACCATTATGTAATGTTTTTTTCTGTTTTGTTTTTTTTTGTTAGTTATTTTTTCTCTGTATGGTAAAATAAACCAACCATAAAAATTACAGACCCTTCATTTTTTTTTTTTTTTTTTTTTTTTTTTTGTAAGTTGGCAAACTTACAAAATCAGCAGGGGATTGAATAAACATTTCCCTACTGTATGTACAATGCAATATCTGAAATGTATATCTTTTTCTGCAGGTCACATGCTTGACTTGTTATGTGTGCAGGGTCATAATGGTGCAATGGCTCTGCTTGAAAGTCTGATGATTCATTACCCTACTCTCTACACACGGATCACTGGCCGCGAGCCTAGCATTGAGCCTTCAGGCTTCATGGGTCAGTCAGTGCACTTTTATCCTATAGAATAGATCATGCATTTACAAGCATACCTGATGGTGACACGGTGTAGTAGTTAAGAATCTGAGCTGATAGCTGCAAGGTTGAAAATCCAAAGCCCAGCCTCATGATTTAGACCAATTCAGTTTTGATGCCATTCAGGTATGTTTTCTTCTAAAATCTAATAAAGAATTTGTTAACATTTTGACATCTCCTAGATAAAATCCACACATTATATAATTTACTCTTTTTTGTTTTTGTTGTTCAATAAAGATCTCTCACACAAACATTAAATAGTGTAACCCCTATGACAAGTGAATATTTTTGTACCTGAAAATTCAAAGGGTATTTTGAGCATATTCAAGGCTCATTTTGTAAAACCTTGTTTTCTGTGCTTGCCAGGCCTGATAAATTACAACGAGTTGACAGAGTACCTGGTTCATGCAGTGAGCAGTATGCAGACAGAGCTACAAGTGGCATGGCACGAGGCTTCATGGCTGCAAGGCAGATGTTGTCAGCTGGAGGGGAAACTAGAACAAGCCCAACAAAATAATGAAGAGCTCAGCCAAATGCAGGGCGAGCATGCACGACTGCGCAGTCACCTGGATGGTGTGCACTTAACATAGCTTCACATCAGTGTGCCAAACCTCTGTTTAATAAATCATTATTATTTATAATCATAGACAGTCTGATGAAGGGCTTGGACCCGAAACGTTACACGTGGTGAGCAATCATTAAAATTGCTAAGGAGCATTTTCTGGTGTGCGGACTCATTGTTTACCTTTGCAACTATATGTCAGCTATACCACAGCTCTTGAGGAGAAGTCTGCAACAATTGAACGTAACAGAGACCTGCAACTGGAGGTAAGGAACCAGATAGTATGAGTCTGTATGCTTGCCTTCTATTTGGACTATAGGTAACATTTGTAACGGTGTGTTAGTGCCCGCTTAGTAGGGGAAATTAATGTTACCTCGGAAGACTTAAGGGTCCCCCATCTCAGTGCTTTGAGTATCAAAGTATAGGTTATGTATACGTGTTACTCTGTTGTATAATATACTAAAAGGATCCAGAGAGAGGGGCTTCAAGTCTACAAATACTTGTACTAATTTGGTGGCCACCTAAAGTGTAAATGTGTGAGACAATATAACAATACCTATTCACATTCCCACCAACCACCGTTACCTAACAGAGCAAGTGAGACGCCCCTACTCCAAGGTAAGTTCAACAATGATAATACTCTTGAGATTTACTTTAACATTTAATCAGATTTAATTATGTTTTTTAGAATGTCTTTTTTTTTCCTTTTTCAGAGCAGGATAAAGCAAAAAACTCTCAAGGATACATACAGTTCGAAAGATGCAAAACAGCAGTGTTCAGAAAGAAACTCACGGCTCCAACAACTAACTCTCATGCTCTCAGCCAGCCTCTCACTCTGTTCGATGATGCAATCAGCCGAACTTCTGCACCAGCTCCGTTTCCAGTCTCAGAAGAACGATAGCTTTAATGTTCATTTAACTCACTAAAACTCAGATGAACTGTGTGTTACTATTTTCTTTCATGATTTCCGGCGAAAAACTGATGATCTCTCAGAGAGCAATCTTGGCGTGTCTTTCTCTTGTAAAAACTGCTCTCCCTCTCCCTTCTTACCAGATGTCTTTGCCTCTCCCGCGAGCTTGCTGAAAACGGGGCAGCCCATCAAAATAAAAGTCCATGTTAAAATACCTGTTACATTTCCCCCCTGCGAAACCCTGCCATACCATCAACATCTCCTGCAAGTCTCTCTGGAACATAAACACAATTTTTAAGTGAAACAAAATACACATTCTTTGAAACTTTTCAACTTTCAACAAGTTCATACATATTTACCATCACAACCTCAGTTCATTTTTTTTTTGCTTATTTCATCTGATAATCATCTCTATACCTCACAGGTAATTTACCACGGTTTTGCCTTTGGGAGCGTCTGAGTTCTAGGACACTTTCACATTCAATATCTGAAATATCAGTATTGTCATGGGAGGAGATCAAGGCAGACACAGTGGGCGTGGCGTCAGGCCTCGGAGAGGTGGCCAAAGGGGAAGAGTGTCCGAAACAACAGGGAATCTGGTGTCCTCTTCATGCTGCGGGGTTCGCGTGGGTCGGGCAGTGTTCATGGAGGAAGGGTCCAGGTAAGGGGCGGTGTCCAGCGGCCGCACGCGCTCCCATCCTCGGTCCGGGGCACGAGGGGTGGCGGCTTCCTCTAGCGGCCGCATCTCTCTCGTTGGCCGCGGCACTGGTAGGGGATGGATGGCCCGGCATCCTGGCCCGTCGGCCGTGTAAACAGGTGCGGTTCTCCTCCGGATCGAGGGTCCGGCAGCTCACGTCTCTTGTGGCACAGGAATCCCTCAACGCACCCTTCCTGGACCCACGAGGACACCAGTGTGCATGCACGGGAAAGAGACCGGTCCCTTGAGGAGAGGCGCATTGGGCTTTTAAACAGCGGCGGTGATGAGGCTCCATTTCCTTCAGGTGTGCCCCATCACACGCCGCCAGCCCTGACTCGTCAAGCGCCCCTCCTCTCACACACCCACTCCAGTCGATTTAGGACGGGGTGCCGGTGACAATCAGGGAGGAGGCAGCTGACTCGTCACAGTATCATCTGAAACCTCCTGTAACTCCAACTCGGTTTCTGGGGCTACATCTTGTGCCATATTTTCTTGCTCTTGCACTACATCCTCTCTAAAATCTACATCATGTGTCTCACCCTGGACCACTCCATCATAAGATCTGGGAATTCGGTTCCGGAGTCTGATTGGGTTACGGGTCCTAATTGGTTGAACCTCTCACATTGAGAGTTCCCTTGAGGATGGTAAGGACTTGTACGGCTCTTCCCGACACTGTACACTCTACAGAGTTCCTTGATCACTTGTGATTTGAAATATCTTCCCTGATCTGAGAGCAGACGAGCTGGACACCCATAGTAGAGGATCCAATGCTTGATAAGGGCTCAGTGGTATTCGCTGTTTGGTTCTTAGTTGGGACAGCAACTGTAAATCGTGTGAACATGTCAGTCAAAACCAGCACATTTTCATATCCTCCTAAACATTTCCAGTTGAGTGTAATCCATTGCCAGAACCTCTAAATGAGCGGTGACGTTACTACATGCCATTGGGGCTCTAATTCTTGGAAAGACATCCTTTGCCAGTGTACACAGTTTACACTGTCGTATCCATTCTTGAACATCGTTAGACATGCTAGGCCAATAGTAGTTTCACCTCATCAATGTCAGAGTACTCCTCTCTCCAAAATGACCTCCATGTTCATGTTGGCTGTCATAAACTGAACGACGTAAGGAGGCTGGAACAACTAGCTGCCTAATTTTCTCTCCATCCCTTGGGTAAGAGATGACAGGTGGTGGCATTGTTTCAATCTGTCAAATGCGGTCTGACATTCGCTACTCCACATGAACAATTCAGAGGCTTTTCTTTTGTCTTTGTTGCCCATTAACGCATGCAATTTGCTATTTGAGCAAACTTTGGTGCGAACCGCCGGTAATAGCTCATGAATCCAATCAATTGTCTCACGTCCTTCACACTTTTAGGTACAGGCCAAGCGTCCGAGGCACTAACCTTTTCACTGTCGACTTTGATTCCTTCAGAGGAGATCACATGGCCCAAGAATTTTACCTCAGATCTGAAGAGAAAGCATTTGCTTGGTTTCAACTTTAGGGCATGCCGCTTCAGTCCATCAAAGACCAGCTCTAGTCTCTCACAGTGACTTTTGAAGTCTTTGGAAAACACGATAACATCGTCAAGATATATCAAAAGTACAACAAAGGTCAAATCCCTGAGCACTACTCCCATAAGGCGCTGGAAGGTGGCTGGCGCGTTGCACAGCCCGAATGGCATCCGCGTCCACTCAAACAGTCCAACGGGGTAGTGACTGCTGTCTTTTCATGATCACGCTCACTTACAGCTACCTGGAAATAGCCGACTGTAAGATCCAGGGTGGAAAACAGCTGGGCATTCCCCAGTGCATCCAGAGATTCTTCGACTCTGGGAAGTGGATATGCATCTTTGCATGTTACCTGATTAAGCCTCCTGTAATCACAACAGAAGCGCACACTTCCGTCTTTCTTCACAACTATCACTGCTGGGGATGCCCAGGGACTTGCACTCTCCTTAAGGATGCCTGTGACACTAGATCCTGCACGTGTTTTTTGAATTCTTGGAAAACATGTGGCGGTACTCTACAGTGTCTTTGTTTCACTGGCGGAGCATCACCGGTGTGAATGTCATGCGTTACTGACTGTGTGTACCCGTAGTCACTGTCACTTTTGGAAAATATGTCTCTGTATTTTGCCAACAACTGGTTAAGTTCCTCTCTTTGTGCAGGGGTGAGCTTTTCATAATTCACCTGGACTGGTACTGGGGGGTTGTCAGAGATTTCGACTGCTTGGACATGCACCACTCGTCGGACATGAAGCGTCCATTCCTCCTCCTCAAACCCTAGTGTATTCTCAGTTAACACCTCCTTTGGTTTAGACACTACTGCCACTCTGCATCTTGGGTTAAGTCTAATTGTCCGCCCACTCAAATTAATGACATGTACAGAAACTTTAACACTCTCAGTTTTTGATAGCACATTGGCCACTAGGAGCCCCTTGTGTAGGCTCACACCAGTGAGGGGCTCAATTAATACCTGCCACTTCACTTTAGTTGGCACTCTGCAACAACCTTCGAACACCTTTTCACTTAGTGGAGGGATGGTGGTGGCCTGTTTTCCAACAACTTTGACGAACCCAATCTTGCCATCAGGACTCAGGGTTTCTGTTTTCTCCATGCTGGCCAACACTTTTCATATCTTTGCTTCTGAAGTTTGTCCATATTTGTTGGCTGACTTCACATTCTCTCCTGTGACGAACACTGACTTGAACTCACTGATTATATTCATTCCAATGATTCCTGAAAAGTCCCTTTATCTCCTCAGCTTGTGGGCTCGTGTCTGTCAGCACAAAGATGCATTTTCCCGGGAGAACCTTGCCCATACACTCAACATCAGCTTGCAGACATCCTAGAACAGGTATGTCAACTCTATTAGCTGCAGTGAGTCTCACCCAGTGAGCGGATGACAGTCTCAGCTCTTGCTCTCCGAAGTGCGACTCTGTAATAGTGGACACTTCTGAGCCTGTATCCAGTAAGCAGTTTGTCTTAACACCAGCTATTTTAACTTCAACAGTCAGACAATCTCCAAATGCACCATTTTTCAACGTCTCTGTCACTTCGTCAGTCCATTCAGCTGTATGACTTCGTATCATAGATGGCCCAGGGCTGGTTTGAGATGCACTTGATGGAACGTTTTCTGTGTTAGTTCCCGGCACCCCTGTAGAACATTGCGACTGATGTCTGCTAGTGTGTCTGCTAGTGTGCCCAGGTTCACCACATGAATAACAGATGTATCTTCCATCACTGTCCTTCAGGGGTTGTCTTTTTGGATGATTCTGTTGAAGTTGCACCCTGCTATTACCGTGTACTGCTTGGTAAAGTTCATCTTGACGGGACAAGTTGTTCTTTTAACACACTTTTGGCCTCTGGAACTGTTGAAAAGGCTCTAGGTTAATTCTTATTGGTGCGTTGTGAATGATTGACAGTCATAACTTAGTCCCGCCCCCAGAGTCTGACGCAACTTATTTTTCGCTTGAAAGCTGTGGAGGGCTCGCGAGTATTTAAGCCATAGATGAGTGTGCGTAACTTTGAAAGTAAGTTTAATTTCCACTCATACTGTCTTTAATCTTGTTATATTGCTATTTGTTGTATTATGGGTTGAAACGTTCAGATGTTGAGTGTTTTCGGATTGCCGTGAGGCTAATGTTAGCGGTATGACTGTGTGCATCTTGAAGTGTATCTTTGCACGTGTGTTCCGATGCGTGCTGTATATGTGAATAATCATAATGTGAATAATCATAACGACTCATATTTCTCCATATGTTTACTTTAGTGTCTACAATTTACAGATGTTATTAAGTCATATTTATGTGGATTGTGAAGATTACACTCGATTGAGATATGGTTATAAGACGATAGTCACGTGTCTATTTATAGTCAATTGTTACATTTTATAGTCATGTATCCTCACGTGTCTATTCTTTGAGTAAAATGTATATCATTTATTACTGTAAACGTATTATTTATATTTCTATTTTATTATAGAAACCACACTCACACAACCTTAATATGTTCATGCAATGCCCTGAGTATGCTGATGGCTTGATCCTTCTATTAAAACTGTGATTGGACTTTGGACTTTTGTGCATTCTTACCGATGCCCCGTGATGATCCCAACTAAGTCAGAACCAAGCAATACAGTCCATAAACCTAATTAACAGGAACTCTGTTTGGCTCTCTGCGCTGAACTCGGTTGAGTCACTCTTGTAGGTCATATGCGTATGAGCGTATCATTTCACTTTGCATTTGCTTTCGTTCGTAAAAATCTTTCAGCCTGGTTCCAATTGGTATTGGTAATTCCATAGGTGTCTAAAATTACTTTAAAGATGCTTTCTGCAGAATCTTCTTTGCCACCCAGCATGAACCTTACAGTCACTTTAGCTTCATCTTTGAGATGCTGTTTCACTAACTCCAGTTGATCTTCAGCTTGTACTCTCATTACCTGAAAGGCAGATTTCATTGATGCAACCCATTCTTAAATGCTTTTTTCACCTGGTTTTGCAGGGCAGCCACTGAATTCTGGAAGTTTTTGGTCTTGTTGTATATAGAGGACAGCTGGGGTTGTTTGCAAAGTAGTTTGGTGCTCAATGACTGTTCTTGCAAGTGACAAGACTTCCCTTTGTTCAGACCTGGCTTGCTCGAGTGCTCCTGCCTGTTCTGCAAACTTTCTTTGCATTTCTGCCATCTGCTTTCTCAGATCTTCAAGCTCTGCCATTCTTCAGCTTGAAGGCCTGGGACTCGTGACACAAACACACACAAAAAAAGTTAAACACACTAATTCTATCCTGTTCATGACGCCAAAATGTAACGGGTGCATAGCATGGGAAATTAATGTTACCTCAGAAGACTTAAGAAGGAAAGGATCTTGGTCCCCCACCTCAGTGCTTTGAGTCTCAATGTATAGGTTATGTATACATGTTACCTTACTCTGTTGTATAATATACTAAAAGGAACCAGAGAGTGGGGCTTCAGTTAAGTCTACAAATACTTGTACTAATTTGGTGGCCGCCTGAAGTGTAAATACGTGAGGCAATATAACAATACCAATGTACATTCCCACCAACCCGGTACCAAACAGAGCAAGAGAGACGCCCCTACTCCAAGGTAAGTTCAACAATGATAATACTTTTGAGATTTACTTTAACATTTAATCAGATTTAATTATCTTTTTTAGAATGTCTTTTTTCCTTTTCAGAGCAGGATAAAGCATATCAGAACAAGACATGAAAAAAAAAAACAAAGCAAACCAAAATTATATATATAACAATGTTATTCAAATAAAGCTGTCACAATCTTTACCCGTGGTGCACTACCAACTGTTTAACCTTAAAACTTGTGTTCACCTCTGGAATAACAATCAGTTCACAAATGAATCACTTCAAATAAACTCAGAAATAACTTGACTTAGATCAAATTAACTCTGAAATGACTCTTGTGATTCGACAGTTGATTCAATTTTCACATGAAACCCAGTTCATTTATCTAGATCAAGTTCTCAGTCCAGTTCAGTCTAAATCAGAAAAGAGTTCATGTGTGTATACGTGCAATGAATGTTTGTACTAGTCTGTAGCAATGATGAAACTGAAGAAATTACTTAATTTACTGAGATGACCTGTAATCAAGGAATGAACATCTGGGGCAGGAAAGTAAGGAGATGTGGTCAGGATGGCAGGGTAATAATAAAAAAACAAGCAAAGGGCCACTACAAAAAAACAACAACAAAATGGCGCAGCTCTGCCACAACACGCACTGAGAGAGAAAAAAAATGAAAAGTTTCCCAAAAGCAAAGCCGATCTTAGGCAATGGACAGTCTCTACAAAAATGCAAAAATACTCAAGAGAACAGAAAAGATTAAACGCTGTGAAAAAAACTCACTTCCAGGCCATTTACATATTCTCGCACACTAACAAGTGCACTTGATTGACGAGCAGGAAGAAATTAACGTCTCCCAATCCAAAGCACAGCTCATTAATGACTCCGGTACGCAGAAAAACTCTCAAGGATACATACAGTTCGAAAGATGCAAAACAGCAGTGTTCAGAACGAAACTCACGGCTCCAGCAATTAACGGTCTGTGACGCTATTAATGGAGGACAGGAGGCAAATGCAAGTAAATGATGTTTATTGAATGGAGGTTGTGATGAATGGATGCTGGAGAGTGACGCAGGGACCTCGACGGCAGCATAGACAGATGAGTGGGTGATTTGAGTGCGTTGGTAGTGTGACGAGTCTCTCTATTCTTCTTGCTACAGCTGGTTAGTATGGAGCCAAAAGAGTATCAATAAAGATAAATGCACACACTACATTCACATATGCACACATAGGATTCATACATGCACACACATAATTCATAAATACACACACAGGATACACAAATGCGCACAAAATTCACAAATGCACACACATTTGTGAATTTTGTGGGGAGTCGTGGCCTAATGGTTAGAGAGTCAGACTCCCAGTCAAAAGGTTGTGAGTTCGAGTCCCGGGCTGGCAGGAATTGTGGGGGGGGGTGCATGTACAGTTCTCTCTCCACCTTCAATACCATGACTTAGGTGCCCTTGAGCAAGGCATCGAACCCCCAACTGCTCCCCTGGCGCCGCAGCATAAATGGCTGCCCACTGCTCCGAGTGTGTGTTCACAGTGTGTGTGTGTGTGTGATCACTGCTCTGTGTGTGTGCACTTCGGATGGGTTAAATGCAGAGCACAAATTCTGAGTATGGGTCACAATACTTGGCTGAATGTCGTGTCACTTTGAAAATTTAAAAAGCACAGAAGATTCACAAATGCATACAAAATTCACAAATGCACACAAAATTCAGAAATACACACACAATTCAGAAATGCAAACAACATTTACAAATGCACTCATGATTCACAAATGCACAGGACAAGATTCAGAAATGTATTTCTGAAGCACACACACATATATCTTGATTTACAAACTGCTTGCGGTCTGTGAACTTCACTGCATTTGTGTGTGAATTTTGAGACTCCCCTGACTTGGCTCGACACACAAATAAGTATAAGTAAACAACCCCCCATGTGGGGTGCATTCTTGTGATTGGCTAAAACAAGGGAGATATCTGATTGGTTGCAGATCATTCCCTGTTTAAAAAAAGGCATTTGTTTGTTGAGCCAAGTCAGGATGCAGTGTAGTTCACAGACCGCAAGCAGTTTGTAAATCAAAATGTATGTGTGTGTGCATCAGAAATGCATTTCTGAATCTTGTCCTGTGCATTTGTGAATCTTGAGTGGATTTGTAAATGTTGTTTGCATTTCTGAATTGTGTGTATTTCTGAATTTTGTGTGCATTTCTGAATTTTGTGTGCATTTCTGAATTTTGTATGCATTTGTGAATCTTCTGTGCTTTTAAAATTTTGTGTGTGCATTTGTGAATTTTGTGCGCATTTGTGTATCCTGTGTGTGTATTTATGAATTATGTGTGTGCATGTATGAATCCTATGTGTGCATATGTGAATACAGTGTGTGCATTTATCTTTATTGAGACTCTTTTGGCTCCGTAGGTTAGTGGGTGTGGCTAGGAGACTCGTAAACGGAATTATGTCCACCTGTTCATCCCTCTATAAAAGTTTAGGCTGGCTAGTGTAGGAGTGGGACTTTCTCTGGGTTTATTTTGTGTTTGCTTTAGGCTCTGGTTTGTTATTTGATTTAGTATTTTGTTTCTGTAGCTATTACATTTACACCCATGCACCTGACAGACATTACAGATGACCACGTTTTCTTGTTTAGATATATATTATTTTATTTGCGTTAATAAATGTTTATTTCTTTCAATCCAGTCACTGTGTCCTCCATGTAATTTGCCATGGCTTTGAGCCGGTCGTGACAAATGTGGGGGCTCGTCCATAACTTTGTTTGTTTGGTTAAATAGTTAAATAGAAATTTTGTGGAGGATTATAGTGATTGGTTTGGGTTTTTGGGGTTTGGTCTATTTTACGGGAGTCTGGTTTTGGTAAGTGTTGACTATATTTGTATGTTGGAGGGGAGGTTTCTTGGATATGCTTTCCCTGTTTAGGTTTAGCGGGGTCCTATGTGTGCATATGTGAATGCAGTGTGTGCATTTATCTTTATTGAGACTCTTTTGGCTCCATAGGTTAGTGGGTGTGGCTAGGAGACTCATCAACGGAATGATGTCCACCTGTTCATCCCTCTATAAAAGTTTAGGCTGGCTAGTGTAGGAGTGGGACTTTCTCTGGGTTTATTTTGTGTTTGCTTTAGGCTCTGGTTTGTTATTTGATTTAGTATTTTGTTCTGTAGCGATTACATTTACACCCATGCACCTGACAGACATTACAGATGACCACGTTATCTAAACAAGAAAATGTGGTCATCTGCCACGGCTTTGAGCCAGTCGTGACAAATGTGGGGTCTCGTTCATAACTTTGTTTGTTTGGTAAAATAGTTAAATAGAAATTTCGTGGAGGATTATAGTGATTGGTTTGGGTTTTTGGGATTTGGTCTACTTTACGGGAGTCTGGTTTTGGTAAGTGTTGACTATAATTTAGGGGTGTAACGGTTCACAAAATTCACGGTTCGGTTCGATATGATTCACTGGTGTCACGGTTCGGTTCGGTACGGTTTGGTACGTTTTAGATACAGCAAAAAGAAAAAATTGGCAGATAAATTTCCTTGATTTTTAACAAATGTTTTATTTAATAAAACTAACTAACAGTGTGTGCATTTATCTTTATTGAGACTCTTTTGGCTCCATAGGTTAGTGGATGTGGCTAGGAGACTCGTCAACGGAATTATGTCCACCTGTTCATCCCTCTATAAAAGTTTAGGCTGGCTAGTGTAGGAGTGGGACTTTCTCTGGGTTTATTTTGTGTTTGCTTTAGGCTCTGGTTTGTTATTTTGGAGACCAATGGACAATGAAAAATCATAGTGACCGTGAAAAGAAATGCGGCTACTAGACCAAACAACTGGTATCTTATCTTCTTTTGGCTTTCTTTACCAGCCTTGGCTGGATGACAAAAATCTGCTGGGACCAGATGGCTGTTTGCCTGCGCTGGATTACCTCAACCACCCCAAGTTCCATACCCAGTTGCAAAGTCGTGTGTCTATGGTGTATTGATTATGTGCTTTTTTGTGCTGAGGTGTTTTTCCTGTTCTCATACTGTGCTCCCATAAGGAGCATAGTCTGGGTGTTGGTTTTTTTCTCCTCACTTACCTAATGTTATGCTGTACTTATTTCTTCCTCAAATACCCTGTCTTCCTGTCCTGTCTACCCCACTGTCATATTGTATGTATGTATGTATGGACAGGTTGATGGCTAATTTCGCTGGTACTTGTGACTAGTGACAATAAAGGGCTACTACTACTACTACTACTACTACTACTACTACTAACAAAGTATGTTTTTTTGTTTGTTTTACATTGAACAATGATGGAGCTATTCTTTACCCATCTTCTATGGTGTTTATAAAACAAAAACAGCTCCTTAGAAAAAAAAATTAAAATGTTATATTGTTGTAGTAGTTATGAACAAATACAAAGATGTAACTGTTTATATGGAACTCTATAACTCTTTATATTGAGTGTGTTTTTACTCAATTGGTTCTCTATAGGGCTTATGTTTTTTGGAAAATAGGAATTACGGTCTGGCTGAAATGGGCTCGTGAAGGAATATTGTAATGGGGCTCAATTACGCATGTTCTTAAAACCTGCGTTTTCCACTACAGAGTAAGGCGCTCGCTCACTCGGTACGTGCTGAAGGTTTGTTGAAAAATGGCTAAAGGGTCTTTCACACAGGATGCAGTATTCGCTTCGCTGGACCCTGGGCTCAGCGTTGCCCCTTCAGATACAACGCGATTTGCGCTGCACTATGCCAAGAGCAAAGTAGGTGGAGTTTTCAAAACTGCCCGTGCATACGTTCTATTTATAACAGTTCTTCTATCTAATAACGTGCAGGCCTGTTAATTGTATCGTACTGCTCAGGAAATTTCCGACACAGTACAGTACTAGTCCATTTTGATTTCCGTGCTTGTTTGGATGCCCCGATCGATTGGTAAAGTGCGCCCAAACACCAGACCTGTTGGTTATTGGAGGATCTTCTATTTCTGGTCTGTTAAACGCATTGGCTATTTTGTAACGAGCCTTCAGCGCGTACTGA
This sequence comes from Carassius auratus, assembly GCF_003368295.1. Lineage (NCBI taxonomy): Eukaryota > Metazoa > Chordata > Actinopteri > Cypriniformes > Cyprinidae > Carassius > Carassius auratus. Next base: position 15,696,633 of record NC_039248.1, on the reverse strand, counting down.
GTGAGCGAGCGCCTGACTGAGCCTAACATAAACCTATAAGTTGGTGTTTTTTTTCTTCTTAGGGGGTGTCAGGGGCATTGCCTGTTACGTCATTTGGGTTATTGGGCTACCTTGTTGAACGCATTTCATTATATTTCACAATTTTTGATTTATTTTCCAAATATAATTAATTAGTCCAACGAACCGTTCGGTACATAGTGCGTACCGCGTACCGAACTGAAAGCCTCATACCAAACGGTTCAATATATTATATTATATATATTATATATACTATATTTGTATGTTGGAAGGGAGGTTTCTTGGATATGCTTTCCCTGTTTAGGTTTAGCGGGGTATCCTTAATGGCAGTGGTTCCCAAAGTAGGGGTCGCGACCCCACGGTGGGTCGCGGGACCCCGGCGCAGGGGTCGCGAGATGATTTCGATATAGGCTTTATATATTTTTGTTTCAATTAATTTAACTCTTTCGCATCGCACGTACGATCACACCGGTGTGATCAGTCTAGGCTAGTCCCTGGAGTGTACGACCACACCGGTCAGTGCATGACGTGAAATTCAAATGTGCTCTCGCGAGTTGGCTGGCGCTGAGCCAGAGACAAGTGCGCTCAGAGCTGTCACCACAACTTTTCAGTGTTTTCAACCACATAATGTTTATTTTAGGTTTCAGACATATAAGTACTAGAAAAAACAATACATTTAGAGTTTGTAAAATACACACTGATGTCAAAGGAAGAGGCAATAATAATCTTTTTCATTATAATTAGACACATTTTATTCATATCAGATACACATTGTGTAAGTAACTTTAAAGTTTACTCCATTATTCTCCCAGTTCACCAGCCACTTACTTTTATGTATTTCGGGAGAAGTGGATGAATTCACGTGTTGTAAATCCAACAGATCTGATTCTCTGAACTGCGTCTGCGGCACAAACTAAGATGGCGGCGCCCATCGCGCATACAGCTCAACTAACGCGATCGTTATAAAGGTGTTTAAACAACAAAACACTTCCACTTGCATATATTTGACAATCGGAATATCAGCTATTTCATGCCATATCTAACAAATTTGTTAATATTTTGAATAAAAAAGGAAAAATGACAAAAGCAGATCATTCATTCAGCTCTGTTGTTGCTGCGGTATGTCACGTGACAAGCAATGACGCGTCACCATGGAAAGCATAAAGTGACACATCTAGCGGATTAGCATGAGTGTGTGTGCGTGTGCGTGCGTGTGTGTGCGCGCGCGCACGCACGGGTGTGAGCACGCGTGTGAGCAGCTCAGACTTACTCGACTGGTTCCTGATGGCAGAATAATGAACGAGTTCAACCCAACATAGCTGCACAGTTACTTTCCGAGAGAGAACAGGTGGATATCGAGTAGCTCATGCAGAATTGTAACACTGATTTTGCACGCAGAACAATAAAATATAACTTCGTGTGCTTTGAGACTGGGCATAAAATCGATTTGCTGTACATTTCACGCGACGAGAGGTGTTTTTTTTTGGGGGGGGGGGGGGGGTCGCGGGGCAGCAGTGCATTTATCATGGGGTCGCGGGCTAAAAAGTTTGGGAACCCCTGCTTAATGGGATGCTCCGAATTTTTTTTATTTTAGTTTGTTTTGTTTGTACGGTGATAGCAGCTAGAGCAGTTGTCTCGGGAACACGTCCGTGTTTTGTAATGGTGACTTGTTAATCGGTTGCCATTTCAAACACTGGTTTACAGTGTATAAAAACCCGCTGCAAGTAACTGTATGAAGATTAGGGATCAGTTTAGATAGTTTGGAAATTTAGGTAGAGGGAATTGTTTATCCAATTTTTAACCCCTCAAATATATACATTTTTTCAAAATCAAGTAGCCATACGCTTATCTTTTACCATGGATTCAAAGGTTGAGGAATTTATTAGTGCTCCATCTGAAAATCTGTTGAATGGGTTTTCTAAAGGGCAACTGGTAGAACTTGCAACTCATTACAAAATTAGTTTGTCAAGTCAAGATAAACGTCTAAAAGATAGTATTAGAACTATTATTAAGACTGAATTGTCTGAACGTGGAGTTTTGGAGTCTCAGTCTTTGGAAGATGCTTCAGCTTTTGTTAGTGCTGCATCAATGTCTCATCTAACATTTGAACACCAAAAACAGTTGTTGTTAATTCAAACCGAAACGAAAAAAGAAACCGTAGAAGCACAGAATCGCATTGAGATGTTTAAACTACAGTTACAACAACAACAGCTTGATCTGGAACGTTATCGGTTAGATCTTGTAGGTTTCCACTGAATGACACTTGACACTTTGTCCACTCCCTTCGTCGGAATCCACATCAATAAATCCACAGAACCACTCGTGAAAAAACGTATCCGTTTACTCAATTAGCATCAAAAAACATCAGCACAGGAATATAACATAAAATAATAACGATTAATTACCAACAAAAGAAAAAGTGTGGCTCCACACTATGCTTGCCTGACTGTTCCACAATGAAGCCCTACTTTTTTTTTTCGTCAGAGTATCCCAAGCAATTAAAGGTACATGCGATTAAAGATAAAAATGTGATTACAGTCCTCTATTCCTAAAATATAACCAATGTAATATGTACTCTAAATTAAAATTACATTTTAGATAATGACACAATTAACTCCTTGCATTACTGTAAATATTGACTGCATAAACTTGTAAATACTGTAAATATTTCCTTCAATTTCCTCCACAAAAATTAATCATGTAAATTACTATTTAACACATAAATTAAAATTATATATGAGCTAAATGCATTTAGGCTCCTACATTACCGGCCCCTAATTGTTATCAATGTCCTTGAAACAATTACTTAAAACTTAAATTAAAGGAGCCTACATGCTAACTAACAGACTCTCTAGAGAAATCTTATTGGTATTCGCCCTGTCCGTAACAGGGTCTTTCCTTTGGAACCGTTTATGCTATACATTGTCCTCAGATCCTTGAAGAAGACATAGCTTTGTTATCGGGTGACAAAGCTCGTTGCTCTTAGTCTTGACTTTCACTTGACGAACGAAGCCTTTCTTGTCAGGAAAAATCTCCACAATTCTTCCAAGTGGCCATGAATTTCTGGGCGATGTATCATCCACAATCAGCACTACATCACCAACACTGAAGTTTCTTCCAGTAGTGGACCATCGTTGAAGTTCTTGGAGCCGCATAAGATATTCTTTACACAAGCATTTCCAGAAGACATCCGCGAGGCAAGCTCCATCTGCGGTTAGCGTACTGGTCATCCTTGCTGAACACTCCTGGGGGTAATTCAGGCTTGATCTTGAGTAACAACAGGTGGTTGGGCGTTAAGGCCTCTAAATCATTGAGATCTGAAGATGCCTGGGTGATTGGCCTGCTGTTTATGATGGCTTCAGCTTCACACAGTAAGGTAGGGAGACCTTCTTCATCCAAAAGTTGTTCCTTCACGGAGATGTTCAGAATTTTTCTCACCGAGCAGATCAGCCGTTCCCAGCTTCCTCCGTGGTGAGAACCTGCTGGCGGATTAAAGTGCCATTGAACTCCCTTCTCTTGAAAGTTCTTTGCTATTTTGCTGGTGTTCCATTCTTTTATTGTTTTTTTTAACTCACTGTCAGCCGACCTGAAGTTGGTTCCATTATCAGAGTACATCTCTTTGACTTGTACTCTCCTTGCAATAAATCTTCTAATTGCATTGAGGCATGCATCAGTGTCAAGTGAAGGTGCTACTTCCAGATGTACTGCTCGTATGGCAAGACATGTAAAGATGACACCGTATCTCTTTACTGGCCCTCTTCCTCTTTTCACCAAAAATGGACCAAAGTAGTCAACACCGACTCTTGTGAATGGAGGACTGTCAGGCAGGACCCTGCATCTTGGTAGATCAGCCATGAGTTGCTTACCAGCAGTTCCGTGTAGTTTCTTACAGCTGATGCACCTGGACAAGAACTTTCTAATAGCGCCGTTTGCTCTGGGGACCCAGAATCTTTGATGCAGTTGTGCCAACATATGATTTCTCCCAGAATGAGCTGTGACATTGTGAATGTGCTTCAGAACAAGCATCGTGATGTGTGAATCTTTTGATAAGATGGCTTGCTGCTTGGAATCCTCTGGCATTGCTGTGCGGCCCATCCTTCCACCGACTCTAATGACTCCATTTTGAAGTACGGGGTTCAACTCGTAGAGCGAACTACTCTTCTTTACCCTTTGATGTACCTTTAGCATATTCAAGTCTTCTGTGAAGCTTTGTTTTTGAGAGTATTTCACAATTTCTCTTTCTGCTTCAGTCAAACCTTCACAGGTTAGGTGCGTTCCTTTGAAAGCTTTCTTGAACTGATTAATTTTGTTTTCTCCATGTGAGTTTGGTTCCTTTCTCTTTGATTTCAGTTCCTTAAGCAAATCTTGAAATTTCAGAAACCAGGCCACAGCGCGTTTTAGTTTTGTCCAGGATGAGTAATAGGTCATCAACTGTTCCATAGCATCTTTGGACTCTTGCATCTGAATAACATGCACTTCAACTACCTTTTTAACCTCAGAGTCATCAATGTCCAGCATTCCAAAATCTGGATTTTTGGGCCACTGGTCTTGTGTACAGAGCAGGAAACTTGGTCCTGAAAGCCAGCTTTCATTATTCAAGAACGCTTCAACAGTCTGTCCTCTCGAGACATGATCAGCAGGATTCAGATTGGTATTCACATATCTCCACTGTGAAGTCTGAGAGTGCTCCAGGATTGTTGTGATCCTATTGGCAACGAAAGTCTTGAATCTTGTGCCTTCACTGTTCAAATATTTCAGCACAGCACTGTCCAAAAAATTGACTCGTTAAGTTCCAGTTCATGCTCTTTCTTCAGAAGCTTGTCCATCTTGACAGCAACTGTAGCTGCAGTCAATTCCATTCTTGGTATGGTTGGAGACTTTAAGGGCGCAACCCTTGCCTTCGCCATAATCAGGGTGGATTGAGCTTCACCGCTTGCAGTGCGTAGCAGTAGGTTACTTGTTGTTCCATATGCGTCTTGACTAGCATCAGCAAAATGATGTAACTGTGCAAAGACTGGCACACCAAACTGCTTTGACTTAACACATCTGTCAACTCCAAAGGTCTCAAGCTGTTTCAATCCAGTCATCCACCTTTTCCAACTCTTAATGACGGTATAAGGCAGATCTTCATCCCAGCTATATTTACATTTACATTTAATCATTTAGCAGACGCTTTTATCCAAAGCGACTTACAAATGAGAACAATAGAAGCAGTCAGGTCAACAAGAGAACAACAACAGAATACAAGTGCCATGACAAGTCTCAGTCTAGTATAGAACGCATAGCCAGGTGTATATAATTTTTTTTTTTTTTTTTTTTTTTTAATTGAAAAAGACAAGAAAAGGAAAAGTACTGGTGTTAGTAGGTTAAGTGCAGGCGAAAAAGATGAGTCTTTAGATGTTTCTTGAAAATGAGTAAAGACTCAGCTGTACGAATTGAGATTGGGAGGTCATTCCACCAGCTGGGCACAGTCCAGGAAAAGGTACGTGAGAGTGATTTTGAATTTCTTTGGGATGGCACCACAAGGCGTTGTTCACTTGCAGAGCGCAAACTTCTGGAGGGCACATAGGATTTAACCAGTGAGTTTAGGTAAGTTGGTGCCGTGCCAGTGGTCGTCTTGTAGGCAAGCATCAGTACCTTGAATTTGATGCGAGCAGCTACTGGTAGCCAGTGTAACCTGATGAGGAGAGGAGTAACATGAGCTTTTTTTGGCTCATTGAAGATAACCCTTGCTGCTGCATTCTGGATCATTTGCAGAGGCTTGACAGTACATGCAGGAAGGCCCGCCAGGAGAGCATTACAATAGTCCAGTCTGGAGAGAACAAGAGCTTGGACAAGAAGTTGGGTTGCTTGCTCTGACAGGAAGGGTCTAATCTTCCTAATGTTGTATAAGGCAAACCTGCAGGACCGGGTCACTGTAGCAATGTGGTCAGTGAAGCTTAATTGATGATCCATCACAACTCCTAGGTTTCAGACTGTCCTCGAAGGAGTTATGGTTGACGAGCCCAGCTGTATAGAGAAGTTGTGATTAATCAATGGGTTAGCTGGAATCACCAGTAGTTCAGTCTTTGTAAGGTTAAGCTGAAGGTGATGGTCATTCATCCAGCTAGAAATGTCACTCAGACAGGCTGAAATGTGAGCAGCTAAGAAGAGAAGAGAAAGTCTTGAATAGTGTCCGAGCGTCACAGCAGCTGTTAATTTTGTTGTGGTAGTAGGATGTTTTAGCTGTGAAGACATTTGCAGAGAAGGAAGAGAGGAGATATTGATACACACTGAGGTCCGTAGAGTTTTTTGATTTCTGCCATTTCCTCTCTGCAGCCCTGAGTTTAGAGCGATGTTCACGGAGAACCTCGGACAGCCAGGGGGCAGATGGGGCAGTGCGTGCTGGTCTAGACAACAGTGGGCAAAAGTTGTCCAAGCAAGATGTTAAAGTGGAGCAAAGAGTGTCCGTAGCACTGTTCGTGTCCAGAGCAGAAAACTGAGAGAATGGTGGAAGAGAGGATGAAACCATATTTCTGCCGGCATAAGTCTTGCAAGATTCTTTTGGCAGGCAGTACCACTGGAGCAAGAAAACCCATCGGATCAAAAATGGAACAGACGAGGGAAAGCAGGCCTTTCCTAGTGTGTGGTCGAACTTTGAGGTTAATTTTGAACTTGAACTGATCCGTTTCAGCACACCACTGAATTCCCAATGCTCTCTCCATTGGCAAGTCATCTTCATCCAAGTCCAAATCCTGAAAACCCTTGGCCCTTTCGCCTTCAGGAATGGAGTTGAGCAACCTTTGACTGTTACTCGACCATTTCGTTAGTCGAAATCCACCTTTTGCCAACATGGTCCTTAAGTCAGCGCAAAGGGTGATTGCTGGGTCTTCATCTGTAACTGATTTAAGACAATCGTCTACATAAAAAATTTTCTTCACTGTTTTGGCAGCTTCTTGACCAAATTCTCAAAATTCTGTAGCACATTTCTGAAGTGCAAAAGTTGCAACACTTGGTGAAGACGACGTGCCGAAGATGTGGACCAACATCTTGTGTTCGACAAGTGCCTGCTCGCAGTTCTCCTCGGGCCACCAAAGAAACCTGAAGAAATCTGTGTCTTCATTGCTGACTCTGACCTGGTGGAACATAGCCTCCATGTCAGCCATGACCGCCACGGTCTCTTGTCGGAACCTTAAAAGGACCCCCACAAGCGAGCTTGTTAGGTCCGGTCCCTGCAGGAGTTGTTAGTTCAGCGATGTTCCTTAAAAGCTCGCTCCACAATCAAAAATAACACGCAGTTTTTGCTTAACAGAATGTCTAACTCCATGATGAGGCAGATACCATGTTCATCCCTCAGTAGGCTTACATTCAACGCTATCCAGCTTCACTGCATAGCCTTTCTTGAGGAGGTCATCCATAAATGCAATGTATTCAGCTTGAAACTTGACATCTCTGGAGAATCTTTTCCGTAGGTTCAACGCATGTTGCTCTGCGACTGATCTGTTGTTTGGCATGCATAATGACTTGTTCTTCACCGGCAGGCAAACACTGTAATGACCATCCACAAGTTTTGAGGACTGAGACACCATGTCAATAAACTGGTGATCATCTTTGGACATTTCAATGTCTTCGTTTTGTCCAGCATCAGGAAAGTCCTGCTTGAACTGCAGTTACCAGAGCTCCTCTAGCTTGGCTACTGAGATACGATTGGTGGTGACTCCTGTAAATGTGTTTGTCTCCCTCATACCGCTTCCACCTCTGAGTGGCCCATTTACTGTCCAGCCTAATATTGTTCTCACGGCATATGGGCCATCATCCATGCTGTTAACCACCTGCAGTGGCTCCATCGCCTTGGGAACATTTGCTCCTATGAGTAATCCAACCTCTGCTTGGATAGTGGGGATTTTCACCTCCTTCAGATGAGGCCAACTGTCAACATCCTTTTGGCGGGGAATATTGTCTTTGGTTACAGGGATGTTTTTCTGTGAAAACACCTCTGAAAGTTCAATAAAGTGATTGCCATCCAAGCTACTGATTTCCATTCCATTCACAATACAAGTGTTGACAATAGATTCATTACCCATTGTTTGTAACAAGATGCTTGTATTGCGTCCATTCATATTCAGCTGGTTTATTAAAGACTCCGTAGCGAAAGTAGCTGAGCTACCTGGATCCAAAAATGCGTACGTTGTCACTGCCTTGGTTCCCTTTTGTGCTTTGACACATACTGGAATGATTGAAAGAACACAGTTTTCGTTACCGGCCCCGGTGACTTTTTCTTTCATGTGTACAAGGGCACTTGAAACAGATTGCTGCTCACAATGTTCGCTTGTGGCTTCTTCTCGCAAGCCTTTACTGTTTATGTGCAGCAGTGTGGGATGCAGTCAAGAACATTCTTGACATTGAGCTTTCTCTTTGCAGCCGCTACTCATATGACCATGTTTCAAACATGCAAGACACAGACCTTTGCTTCGTCAATCTTTTCCTTGTGCAGCTTGCTCTTAAGTTTTCTGCAGACTGTAAGACTGTGTTGCTCTCCCCTGCAATAAACACAAGGCTTGCTGTTTGCATCCACTAAGACATTTTGTGTTTTTGGCATTGGTTGTCTGTTATTTTCAGTTTGGGAAGAGACAATAGCCGCTGTGAATACTTTCTTTGGTTTGAGTATCTCTGTGTATTTTAGGTTTGGTTTCTGTTGTACTGGTTGTTTTGGCCTGGTGGAGGTTTCTTGTATGTTCCCATAGAGTGGGTGAAGTAAAATCTAACTTGCTTGTTGAGAAATTCGACAAGATCCTTGAATTTCACCCTTTTTTTTTTTTTTCTTGTTGGTCGCACGCAGACTTTCTCCAAGCTTCTTTGAGTTTGTATAGCAACTTGTTAGCTAGTGCCTTTATGTTAGCTGTGTTGTCCAAGTCTTCCATGTAGCTTATATCAGTCATTGTGTTGCAACAGCCTGTGAGAAACAATGCGAAAGACTGCAGTGCAGCGCCATCTTCTGATTTGATGGTCTGCCAATCCAAAGCCTCCTTTATGTAGGCTTCTGCAATCTTGTAGTCGTCACCATAAAACTCCTTCAGCATTTCTTTTGCTTTAGCATAACCTGCTGAGGATTCCATGTGAATGCAGCTTTTTACCAACTCATGTGGTTGTCCACTTGTGTACTGCAACAAAAACTGTAAGCGATCACGACTGTCACCAGTGCGATCTTCAACTCCGTGTTCAATAGACCTGATACAGGATTTATACTCAAGCTGATCACCCTTGAACGTTGGAATGGTGAGCTCAGGGAGTAATGTGGCTTTGTGATTCTTCACAAGGTACTCAGTGACGTCAACTTGCTGAGAGATAGCCTTGCATAAATTATTGAGCACTGGTCCATCATCAAGGTCCATGTTCGATGCAGGCCGGGTTCTTTGCAGCCTTGCAAGCTGAACCTTGTTTTCAAGTTTGGACGTAGGCGGGGTGTGCTGTGTTGGTGGTTGGTAGGTGGTGTTCACCTTTGTTTCAGAGATCTGTTCATTAGCTTCTATACTGCTCTCGGCTGCTTGTGTGCATTCATATTTTTACAAAACTTCCATTTTTGCATCTGACTCGGCAAGAGCGGTCTGCATTGCATGCATCTCCTTTCTAGCCTTTATCGCAGCCTCTATTCATTTTTGCTCAGCCTCAAACTCAGCCTCTCGCCGTTTTTCTTCTGCTTGCAGCTGAGCTTCCCTGCATCTTTTTTCTGCATGCCAATCTGCCTCTTCTTTTTCTATGGCTAGCTTCTCTCTTAAAGCTGCAGCCTTTGCCTTTAATGAAGCACGCTCCATTTCTGCCTTTATTCTGACTGAAGATGATGATGACACACTTCCACATCGTGATCCAGATCTGCTTGAGCGTTTCTTGTTGCTTTTTGAGGATGTAGACTCACTATCTGTTGGCATTACGTGTTTATCACACTCTTCAGCCTGCTCAGTCATTTTTACTCTCCGTTTTTCACTGTCTTGTTCATCCATAACAAACGAATGTTTCCACACTTATTTAATGCAAATGTCAAAACCGTAGGGTGAGCTTAACACACACACAATGCGTTCCACTTCGTCGTTCAGCCGAACGGCGTCCATTTTATTTATTTATTTCTCTCTTACGGCTGTGCGCACACCAACCGCGCTCCTCATGATTCAATTCACGATACACAACAGAGCAAGGAAAGCTACAAATCACAGATTCACCGTGAAAGTTTCCTCCTTCCGTCCTTTGTCTCGAGTCAGGCCGTTCCAAAGTCCAATAAATCAGTGCAGAGCAAGTTTTTTGACAAAAAATGTAGGTTTCCACTGAATGAAGCCCTAGCTTGACACTTTGTCCACTCCCTTCGTCGGAATCCATATCAATAAATCCACAGAACCACTCGTGAAAAAACGTATCCGTTTACTCAGTTAGCATCAAAAAACATTAGCACAGGAATCTAACATAAAATAATAACGATTAATTACCGACAAAAGAAAAAGAGAGCGAAAAAACAAAGGTCTCTTTGTCTCTTTGTGTGGAAGATGCTAAGGACTATTTGACTGTTAAGGATGCAGTATTAAGGGCATAAGAGTTGGTCCCCGAGGCATATAGACAAAAATTTAGGTAGTCAAATGCATGTTGAGTTTCTACATGATATTTCAGTTCACTTCAATTGTTGGTGTGCAGCGTCTGATGTGAAAACATTAGACGATTTGAAGGAGTTGATTTTGCTTGAACAGTTTAAAAACTCTGTGCTGCAACATGAAGCAACATATATATGTGAGCGTAAACCCAACACCGCATATCAGGTATCAGGGGGGTGTAATGGCCGATGAATTCTCTCATATTCATAAAACCTCTTTTAGCTACAAAAATGCTGGAGAACATTTTAAGAGAGAATCGTGGCAGGAATTTAATAGATCTCCAAAAATGTTGGGGGTATACCTGACAAACAGCGCCTTGGCTTTGTTGGAGGAAATTATAAAGAAAACATCTGCAATTATTGTCATGAGTTCGGTCACTGGAAGAATGATTGTCTGCTTTTGAAATCGAAGTCGTCTTCTCTGAAACCTGTTGTTTTGGCAGTGACTTCCTCAGAAGTAAATGTGCAGAAGAGTTCCTTGTTACGTGTTTCAACATTTTCTCCATTTGTTACAGATGGTTCTGTCAGATTGGTAAATTCTACAGAAGATATACCGGTCAAAATTCTCTGTGACACCAGATCATCAGAAACCTTTGTTCTAGAGTCTATCTTATCTTTCTCAAATGACTCTTACACTGGGAACAATGTGTTGATTAGAGGTATTGGTTTGAATGTGATATCTGTTCCCTTACATAAAAGGATGTTTTGCATTCTGACTTGATTCAGGGAGAAGTGGAAGTTGCTGTGCGTTCCTGTTTGCCTGTGGATGGAGTACAGGTAATCCTGGGAAATGATTTGGCTGGTGAACGAGTTTGGCAGAATGTTTCACCGAATTTAGTGGTCACACCATCTGTGTCGACTTTTGACACCGGTGATGAGATTTTTACTGGAACTTTGAAGGGGTTTCCGTCATGTGTGATAACCAGGTCTATGAGTAAAATAACCACTGATGCTGCAACTGAAACAAAAAAGATGTTGAGTCTTCCTCTAAAAATTCCTTCCCTTTTGTCTGTGTCATGTGATGACTTGATTAAAAGACAAAAGGCTGACATTACTCTTATTGAATTGTTTGATCGAGTTGTCCCTCATGACACCATCGTAAATCTTTCTTCTGGGTATTATCTAGAAGAAGATGTGTTGGTCCGGAAGTGGATGCCGCAAGGCGAATTTGTAGTTGGTGATCCTGTTCTACAAATTGTAGTTCCTCAGTCTTTTCGGCAACTTGTTTTAAAAACTGCACATGACACATCTGGACATTTGGGAGTGAAAAAGACACACAAATTGCTTTTGAGAATTTTTTTTGGGCCAAAATTGAAGCGTGACATATCGAAGTATATTAAATTGTGTCGAACATGTCAGTTTACGGGAAAACCAAATCAGTCTATGAAACCTGCCCCTCTGTATCCAATTCCTGCTGTTAGTCAACCCTTTGAGCATCTTATTGTGGATTGTGTTGGGCCATTACCTCGGTCGAAGGCAGGGAATTAATATTTGCTTACGGTTATGTGCCAAATGACTCGATATCCAGCTGTGTACCCGTTACGTTTGCTAACCGCAAGGTTAGTTGTAAAATCACTCACTCAGTTTATTTCGGTGTTCGGAATACCAAGAATTATTCAGTCTGATCAGGGGAGTAATTTTACTTCCAACTTGTTTGGTCAAGTTTTGAAACAGCTTCATATTCAACATAATCTTTCCAGTGCTTATCACGCTCAAAGTCAGGGAGCACTGGAAAGATTTCATCAAACATTGAAGTCTTTATTGAGATCTTACTGTGTTCAGCTGAATCAGGATTGGGAAGCTGGATTACCTTGGTTAATGATGTCAGCTCGAGAAGCCGCTCAAGAGAGTACCGGATTTAGTCCGAATGACCTTGTTTTTTGTCATGAGGTGCGTGGTCCCTTATCTGTTTTGACGGCAGATTGGAAAAAAGTTGATCCACCAAAAAACATTTTAGCATATGTGAGTGATTTTCGCAGACTAATTTTTGAAGCATGTCAATTGGCAAAAGCATCTTTGAGTAAAGCAAAAGATCGGATGAAACAACTTTTTGATCGTCGTACAGAATTGCATTCATTCCAACCAGGGGATCAAGTTCTTGCTCTTTTGCCCATTATGGGATCACCCTTTCAGGCCAAGTTTGTAGGTCCATATACTGTTGCTCGTCAAATTTCTGAGCTTAACTATTTGATTAATACGCCAGATCGGAAAAAGAAGACTAGAGTGTGTCACGTAAATTTGCTAAAGCCTTTTTATGGTTCTGAAGATTGACAAATAAATCAAGATAACATTGATATATCCAATTCTGGTATTAAACCGGTGTTGCTTACAGGTTCATTTGGCTGTGATGCTGAATTGTCAACTACTTCAATTCTGATAGAAGGGGATCAGGATGAGATTGATCCTGGAGATTCTATTCTTCAGGGTCGTTTACACAATTCAGAAGCGTTAAGCTCTTTGCCTGATCGTTTTAGTCACTTAACAGAGGTGCAGCGTACAGACTTGATTGATTTGATTTCTGAATATATTATATTGTTTCCCGATACTCGACATTAACATAACACGACATTGATGTGGGAGATTCAGTTCCAATTCATCAACGCTACCATCGAGTATCTGAGACTAAAAAGCAACAATTAGAGAAGGAAATCAACTATATGTTGGAAAACGATATCGCTGAACCTTCCTTTTTGAGTTGGGCTTGTCCCTCATTGCTGGTGAATAAATCTGATGGATCATTCAGATTTTGTACTGATTACCGAAAGGTAAATGCTATAACAAAACCTGATTCATTTCCATTACCTCGAATTGAGGACTGTATTGATCAGGTGGGAAACGCTAAATTTGTTAGCAAGTTTGATCTGCTAAAAGATTACTGGCAATTGCCTTTAACTGAAAGAGCACGAGAAATTTCTGATTTCATTATACCGTCTGGATTATTTTCGTGCAACGTTATGAGTTTCGGGTTGCGCAATGCTCCCGCAACTTTTCAGCGTTTAATGAATAAAGTTATTTCTGGTTTGAAGGGATGCGCTGTGTACTTGGATGACATTGTCGTGTATAGTCAGACTTGGGAAGAACATATTGTTCAAATTAGAGCACTATTCGATCGATTTGTGGGGGCAAATTTGACCGTTAATTTGTTAAAATGTGAGTTTGCCAAGGCCACAGTAGTTTACTTGGGTAAAGTGGTTGGGCAAGGCCAAGTGCGCCCTGTCCGTGCAAAAGTAGAAACGATTGATAACTACCCTACTCCTACCACAAATAAAGAACTTATGTGATTTCTTGGAATGGTAGGGTTTTATCGTTGTTTTTGTAGGAATTTTTCTACAGTGGTGGCCATCCTGACAAGTTTATTGTGGGGCGGAGTAGACTTTTGTTGGACATCGGGTTCTCAGCAAGCCTTTGAAAAGGTAAAAATCCTTCTTACAGAGGATGAAAGCTCCCTTTTGAAAGCTCCGAAATTTGATCAGGCGTTTCGTTTGCAAGTGGATGCCAGCAATGTGGGTGCGGGTGCCGTGTTGTTACAGACTTATGAAGATGGAATTGATCATCCAGTTGGATTCTTTTCTAAAAAATTTAATTCTTATCAACTTAACTATTCTGTGATTGAGAAGGAGGCGCTTGATTTGATTTAGGCTTTGCAACACTTTGAAGTGTATGTGGGTTCCTCTGAGGGACCCCTGGTGGTTTTTACTGATCATAACCCTTTAGTTTTTCTTCACTTGTTGCAGAACCCAAACCAGAGGTTAATGAGGTGGTGCTTATTTTTACAAGGATACCTGTTAGATATTTGCCACATTAAAGGTTCAGAGAACATAACTGCTGATGCCTTATCTCGTATTCATATAGTCTAGTGTTGAAGGATTTGATCTATTCTCCTGTATTTTGTCTCTGTTTTCTTAATTTGCTTTCCTAGGTGCAGGGGTGACTGGAAGGACTTGGAGAGCTGATAAGACTGGGGAAAAGTTTTAGAGTTTGAATAAGTTTGCTTACTCTGACTGTTGAATTTTGTAGTGGTGGGGTTCTCTTTGGGGTTTTTGACATGTTTTAAGTCTCTGTGCTCTTCTTTTTAGGGGGAGTGTGTGACGAGTCTCTCTATTCTTCTTGCTACAGCTGGTTAGTGGGTGTGGCTAGGAGACTCGTCAATGGAATGATGTCCACCTGTTCATCCCTCTATAAAAGTTTAGGCTGGCTAGTGTAGGAGTGGGACTTTCTCTGGGTTTATTTTGTGTTTGTTTTAGGCTCTGGTTTGTTATTTGATTTAGTATTTTCTTTCTGTAGCTATTACATTTACACCCATGCACCTGACAGACAGTACAGATGACCACGTTTTCTTGTTTAGATATATATTATTTTATTTGCGTTAATAAGTGTTTATTTCTTTCAATCCAGTCACTGTGTCCTCCATTTCATTTGCCACGGCTTTGAGCAAGTCGTGACAGTAGAGATGATGGTGGTGGTAGATCCGTGAAAGGTGGTGATAATCCATGAATGGTGGTGATAATCCAGAATCGGGCGAACAGGAAACAGAGCAAGAGCAGGAACACTGAAGGACGAACAGACATGAACCACGCGGACCTCAAACAATGATCTGACAAACAAGAGACGAAAGACTGGGCATTTCGGCTGTTGGAATGAGCTGCAGCTCACGGTTACACCCACATGAAAAAATCAACATGACGTAACATGAACTCAGCAGGAGACGGTGCATTCATGAACCGTGACAGTACCCCTCCTCCTAAGGACGCCTCCTGGCATCCCCAGAATCCCTTACCTGTCGATTGTAATCATCGATAAGGGAGTGATCCAGGATGTCCCTAGCAGGAACCCAACTTCTCTCCTCCGGACCGTAACCCTCCCAGTCCACCAAGTACTGAAATCCGCGTCCCCTCCACCTAGAGTCCAGAATGCGATTGACCGAATAAGTGGTTTCCCCATCTATGAGTCGCGGAGGGGGTTGATTAATAGGAGAATGAAGTACGGGCTTTATTTTAGACAGGCACATATTTTAGGACTGCCACCGGGCTAATGATCTTGGTCACAGTAAACGGGCCAATAAATTTGGGAGCCAATATATTAGATACGCAGCGGAGAGGAATATTCTTAGTAGAAAGCCACACTTTTTGACCCATGACGTATACGGGAGGCCTAGACCGGTGGCTATAAGCTTTAGCCTTAGTGCGTGCCCCCACTTGGAGTAGAGTCTCGCGGGCTCTAGTCCAAGTGCGGTGACACCTCTGGACAAAGGCATGAAAGGAGGGGACCGGGACTTTGGATTCCAGACTGGGAAAAATAGGTGGCTGGTACCCTACACTACACTCAAAAGGAGATAGGCCCGTAGCTGATATTGGTATGGTACTGTTGGCGTACTCCACCATAGACAATTGTTGGCTCCAGGAGGAAGGATTCTTGAAGAACAAACATCGCAACACCCTTTCCAAATCTTGGTTGGCTCTCTCGGTTTGACCATTGCTCTGGGGATGAAACCCTAAGGATAGACTTACAGTCGCTCCCAGTAATCTACAGAATTTTGCCAAAATTTGGACACATATTGGGGTCCCCTGTCGGAAACCACATCTATCGGGAGGCCATGTAAATGAAAGATGTGATCTACCCCTTCTAAGGCCGTCTTGACCTTCGATTCGATCTCCCATGTGAGTGTGGAGACCACTAATGTCTCAGGAAAAAATACACTCGGGAGTGGACGGGCGTTCGGAACGGTCAAAAATACGTGACAAAGAATCGGGTTTAATATTTTTAGAACCCGGGCGAGATAGTAAAATCAAAACTCAAAAAAAAAAAGTGCCCACCGAGCCTGCCTGGAGTTCAACCTTTTGCTGGGGCTCATGTATTCTAAATTCTTGTGGTCTGTCCATACAATAAAAGTAACCCCCGATCCTTCTAACCAGTGGCGCCATTTCTCCAATGCCATCTTGACTGCCAACAATTCTCGGTTACCAATATCATAATTTAGTTCGGCAGGAGATAAACGATAAGAAAATTATGCGCATGGGTGGACCTTGTCGTCTGAGGGAGAACGTTGAGATAACACCGCTCCTACCCCCACCTCCGACGCATCGACCTCCACCAAAAACTGATGTGCTGGGTCAGGGGTGATCAAGATAGGGGCTGAAACAAAGCAGTTTTTCAGTTTGGCAAACACAGCCTCGGCTGTGTCTGACCACCTGAACGTAGTTTTGGCGGAGGTCAAGGTGGTCAGAGGTGCGGCTAGTTGGCTGAAGTTGCGAATAAACGCTGGTAGAAGTTGGCGAACCCCAGAAACCTCTGTAGGACCTTACGGGAATCTGGACTTGGCCACTCTACCACAGCCTTAACCTTTTCGGGATCCATGCGTTTTCCCCCAGTCGACACGATATACCCCAGAAATGGAACTGACTGTGCATGAAACTCGCATTTCTCCGCCTTGACAAAAAGCCCTTTCTCTAGCAACCTCTGAAGCACTCCTCGGACGTGCTGCACATGTTCCTGAAGAGAAGAAGAAAAAATCAATATGTCGTCCAGGTAGACATATATGAACTGATCAATCATATCTGGCAGCACGTCGTTGACGAGTCCCTGGAAGACCGCTGGGGAGTTGGAAAGCTCGAAAGGGCATGACCAGGTATTCAAAGTGCCCTCTGGGGGTATTAAAAGCGGTCTTCCATTCATCCCCCTCCCTGATACGGACCAAATGATAAGCATTGCGTAAGTCCAGTTTTGTGAAAATCAACGCTCCCGGCAACCTCTCGAAGGCTGAAGACATCAACGGTAAAGGATATGTATTCTTTACCGTGATGTTGTTCAGTCCCCGGTAATCAATACAAGATCGCAGTGATCCGTCCTTCTTCCCCACAAAAAAGGCAGGCTGTTTCTCCAGAAAGTGAATATAATTTGCCTTTAGGCAGAGACTTACCTGACAGTAATTCTATGGCACAGTCGTAGGGACAATGTGGAGGAAGAGAAGCAGCACAAGACTTACTGAACACTTCCTTCAGGTGGAGGTACTCGGCAGGCATGTTAGACAAATCCACCGCCTCCTCCTGTAACACAGACATAGAAACAGATGGACAGGCAGACACTAAACAAGACTCATGACATTTTTTACACCAAGTTAGAATGGAGTTTGAGGACCAGTCTATTTTGGGGTTGTGGAGGAGGAACCAGGGGTGACCGTGGACTATGGGTGACAGAGGAGAGTCAAAGATGTGGAAGGAAATGGTTTCAGAGTGATTGCCTGATGTGATGAGGGTAATGTCTTCAGTGACGTGAGATATGACTGGAAGTTTCTGTCCATTGAGAGCGTGAACTGTGATGTGGTCCGGAAGGGGCTCTGAGGGGAATGAGTAGTCTGTGTGCCAGTGTACTGTCCATAAAATTACCCTCTGCCCCTGAGTCCAGTAGTGATTGACCGTCTGTGCTGACCATCTTAGTCTTACCGGAAGGAGCATAGATGATGATGAGGTCTTCTCGTTGGAGATCCCACCCGATAGTAGCCTCATACGTACTACCGTGCTAGGTCCTTTTACCGGACAGGTGTAAGCTTGATGTCCGGCTGCCCTGCAGTAGAGGCACAGGCCCAGGGACCTCCACCTCTCCTTCTCCTCCAAGGAAAGCCGAGCTCGCCCTACCTGCATGGGCTCTTGATCGTAGGAGGGGCTGGCCGCGTCCCCGCCACTGAACCGCACTTCAGTCTGTGTCCTGGATGTGGAACTGGGTAAGCTCCGCCTCTCCATCCGCGTCAGACGTGCGTCGACCCGCAAAGCCAGTTCTATTAGCCCATTCAGTGAAATGGGGAGATCCAGGGCATATATCTCCTTCTGGACGCGGTAAGCCAGCCCATGCAGGAACATGTCCCACTGCGCCTCCTCGTTCCAATGACACTCCACCGCCAGGGTTCGGAACTCGATGGAATAGTCAGAGACGGATCTCTCATGCTGACGTAGGTAAGCAAGCCTCCTGGCCGCCTCCCTCCCGGCGACGGCCTGATCAAAGACCCATCTCATCTCGGCGGAGAGTGACTGAAACGAGGCGCAGCATGGGTCCTGGTTCTCCCACACCGCTGTTCCCCATAATGCCTCCCTCCCAGTGAGCAGGATTAATATGAAGGCCACCTTGGCTCTCTCTTTGGCGAAGGTTCTGGGCTGGAGGGAAAAGTGCATGTCACAGCGGGTTAAGAAAGCTCTACAAAAGTCGGGCTCACCCGAGTAAGACTCCAGAATTGGGAGACGTGGTTCCGGCTGGGAGGGGGCTTCTGATGGTGCTGGAGGAACAGGCGGTGTGAGCGGCGCAGTGGGAACTCGTAGTAGCTGGAATTTTTGGGTGAACTCGGACACCTGCGTCACCAAAGCCTGAACCATGCGACCAGTGTCGTTAAGCTTCCTCTCCTGGGAGTCCATCCTCCGAACACTGGCACTGAGAAAATCTTCAAGGGTGGATGGTTGATTACTCGCTGCCTCCATTGTTGGTCAGATCGTTCTGTGACGCTATTAATGGAGGACAGGAGGCAAATGCAAGTAAATGATGTTTATTGAATGGAGGTTGTGATGAATGGATGCTGGAGAGTGAAGCAGGGACCTTGACGGTAGCACAGACAGATGAGTGGGTGATTTGAGTGCGTTGGTAGTGTAGCCGCACTGGGTTGTACATAATAATTAACTCTAATGATATATAGGGAATTTGAATAATTAATCAGGAATATGATTAATATATATCTCATATGACAGTTACACTAAATTTTATTGAAGATGAACAACTGCCTATATCAATAACTCATTACAGGGCACTGTAATTTACTCATTAATATATCAATATTCCATTCTTCATATCAATTATGGTGATATCTCTTACTGTAAATTACCGCAAATCAAACAGTGGTTTGTCCAGCAAACGGCCGTGAGATTAACTTATCAATTTTCAATAAAATTATCACTTCTATAATTCAAGGAAAAATATTCTCTGGCCATGAAAACATTATCCTATCATTATGATAAATTTAGTTTCTAAAAGTAAAGCTTGTAGCTAGATCAGGCATCTCATTGACTCATAATGTGAGCGTGTTAGACAAAGGCAATCATGAATATATTGGTCTTTAATAATTGAACTAATAATACATCAAACTACAAATCACACAGAGTAAATACGCGTACAACACTACAGACAGTAAACTTTGTACAAGACATAACGGAATCCAAATTTGGGAGAGAAAGAGAGAGAGAATGAATGAGAGAGAAGGGAGGTGAGAGAGAGAGAGAGCGTGGTCACAGAATGATCTCAGTTATGCAAACTCACAGACAGTAACCCTTGGAAGACAAGAACGATTCAAATCATAGACAAACTTTAAGCAGCATTTAAATCTCCATAGAAAAATGATACTTGCAAGTGTCTCTGTGTGATGCTTGGTCTTTTGAAACCAGCGTGCGTGTGCTGGAGCCGTGTGAGCTGGAGCAGAGTGGTCCTTTGTGTTCGTTCATCTCCCGGGCTGCTGTGGAATCGCGCGGCATTTTAAAGGTTTAACAAGGCAGTGTTTCAGAATTCGTCTTCCTCGTGTGGAGAGGCGAATAAACTTAGTGAAGAAAAGAAATGAAAACAACGGAAAAGAAAACTTCTGAAGGAGCCATGAGAATGGCTGTCCTCTCAGCCCGGACGGCGATAGGAGTGCGGCCCGAGGCCGCTCAGAGGGACGAGCGGAAGCGTCGAGGGTTGAAGCAGGAGAGAAGGGAGTAAGAGAAGGAGGACCTTCTTGGGTCGGCTTTTATGGCTTGAAATGGTTCATGCCTCTGTTCGCGTGAACAACCAATGAACGTCCGCGATCTGAAGTGGGAAAAAGTTCCTTTGTCTCTGTGGAAACACCCACCCTAATAACTTAGGGCTTGTCAGATCTCAGCAGTGATATTCTAGCAAGTTCGTAATTAAAGATTAATAAATTTTTACACATCATTTATGCAGGTGGATAGTTGGGTCACAGCATGACAATTCCAAAAACACCAAAAAGTACATATATAACTGATAGAAACGAAATTACATTCAAATGAAGAATTACACACATTTAAAGATTAACACACGATAAAATTGTGGATACTCCAATTTTTGATTGTGGAAAACATCTAATGTACCAAAAAGAAATACTTAAAGGGGGGGGGGTGAAATGCTCGTTTTCACTCAATATCCTGTTAATCTTGAGTACCTATAGAGTAGTACTGCATCCTTTATAAATCCAACAAAGTCTTTAGTTTTATTTTATTCATAAGAGAAAGATAGTCTGTACCGATTTTTCCCGGAAAAACACGACCGGCTGGAGGCGTGACGTGTGGGCGGAGCTAAAGAATCACGAGCGCCAGTAGACTTTTGCGTTGAGAGCATGTGGAAGCTGTGACATTACCATGAGGGAAAAACCATCATCCAAAACAAACCATGGCTTACAGTCAGATTCAGCCGTTTATTTATGATCTGATATTTATCAGATCCCGAGGCTGAAACTGAACGAGAGCAGCAGCAGCAACGACTCGCTCCGAGCGGGGCTCGAACCCGGGTCTCCGGCATGGGAGGTGGACGCACTAACAAGGAGGCAGACATATTATAAGCAGTTTTACTCACCGCCTGCGGTTCCAACACACGATCGTGACCCTTTTTCGTTGGGATTGCATCATCCTTAAGAAATAAATGATACGCAAATCCCTCGTCAAACTGGGCCTTGATTGTAAAACAAGTATCTTCGAAATGCAGGGAACAAACAAAAACACTTGCACAACTCCGTTGATGCTCTGTAAAAATAAACTCCATCCACTGGTCCCTTAATGCTGTTTTTTTTTTTGGTAATCTGTGCAGGGTTGTCTTGCCCTGGCAACCAAAAACATACTCCTTTTGTGACATTTCGCGACGCTCTCGCTCTGATCAGTGAATGCCTGTTGTGCTCTCAGTGCTCTGCTATACGGGAGCGTGCACTCTTCCGGCAGACGTGCCCTTAGGACCCATATAAGGAAATTCCGCTCCATCTAACGTCACACAGAGCCATACTCGAAAAAAACTTTCCGAAACTTGTGACAAACCGGAAGGAGTATTTTGGGATCAAAAATACTCCTTCAAACGTACAACTTAATTTTTTAAACTTTGTCCATGTTTAGCATGGGAATCCAACTCTTTAACAGTGTAAAAAACTCAGTATGCATGAAATAGCATTTCACCTCCCCTTTAATACATTTAGGATACATAAAAAAAGGTAATAGTTTAGGATACATTGAGAAAAAGGTACCGGTGAACTAGCTTTTTCCTGTCCTGTTTCCCAGTGGGATCATAAAGTTTTACGACCTGGTCAGGAGTAGGGTTACAACCCATGGTTCTATTTGAGAACATTAAAATTAGGAGACACATTTCCAATTTATAAGTCAGCAACTTTAACCATTTACACAGGATTAACCATTTTTATGCAATACACAAACATTCAAAATACATATTAATAAGATGATGAAGATAAAGAACCTTAAGAAAGGTTTGTTTGCCCAAAATGGTGAATTATGTTGTAAAACGAAGGTCCTTGTTTACTCATGTTCTGGTCTTTGAGTGCAGAATGTGTTAGAGTCAGGATTCATTAATATGGAACAGATGGCTGAAATACCATCAGCTCATTAGTGTTACAGTAGAGATGATGGTGGTGGTAGATCCGTGAAAGGTGGTGATAATCCGTGAATGGTGGTGATAATCCAGAATCAGCCGAACAGGAAACAGAGCAAGAGCAGGAACACTGAAGGACGAACAGACATGAACCACGAGGACCTCAAACAACAATCTGACAAACAAGAGACAAAAGACAGGGCATTAAGTAGGCTGTTGGAATGAGCTGCAGCTCACGGTTACACCCACATGAAACAATCAACATGATGTAACATGAACTCAGCAGGAGACGGTGCATTCATGAACTGTGACACTCACTGGCTCTCAGCCAGCCTTTCACTCTGTTCGATGACGCAATCAGCCGAACTTCTGCACCAGCTCCGTTTCCAGTCTCAGACGACGATAGCGTTAATGTTCATTTAACTCACTAAAACTCAGATGAACTGTGTGTTACAATTTTCTTTCACGTTTTCCGGCGAAAAAATGATGATCTTTCAGACAGCAATCATGGCGACGTCTTTGCCTCTCCCGTGAACTTGCTGAAAACGGGGCAACCCATCAATATAAAAGTCCCTGTTAAAATACCTGTTACACATTCAATAAGTCATAATAAACTGATTGTCTCATCCATATGACATGTGTTTATGTGCCTGACATAGAGCAGAATTCCATAAGTTGGTTTGGAGGAAGTCGTTTGTGTGTGTAGCATTTTTCAAATTCTGTAACACGTATTAGAAATAAAAACAACTTGAATGTTGATTTTGTAGTTATTGTAAACAATATTAGATCATGTTGTCATCATTACTATTGTATAAAAATCTTGACATTAGTTTTGTATTTTGTATTTTCTTTTCTGGTTGACATTAAAAACTGAGAATCCCAGACAAATGTCTTGATAAATGCCTTATTTTATTAAATAGATAAGGAACATGGTGTTAGTTTTGTTCTAGTTTAATCTACGGAAGATAAATATGTGGAAAGTATTATGTGGCATGCATATTTTTTTATTAATAGTGGAGATCACTTTTGTTCTATTTGGTTTAATCTGAACAAATTTATTTAGAGTGTTACAGGGCAATGAAATTTAAGCTATCCATTAACAAGAACCCTGAACCCTTTTTCTTTGCATTTATTCTACATTAACAAAAAAAAATGACTTTACTTGGCAGGGAGCCAGGGTAAAACAAAGAATCTACAGTATAATCAACACAACAAAAAGAGTAACGCTGGATTATTTTCCAAAAAACACCAGGGCATACAGAGATCTCTTCTCCTCACCTCTTTTCCAGATTTCCCAGCTGCAGTATAAGCTAAAGAAGGCAAGGAAAGAGACAGGACTTTGAGAGGCAGCGTTCCTTGAAGAATCCCTCTGACACAAAGAAGCTCAAAGATGAGCTCAACGCTGTACGTTCCTAGCAGGTCAAAACCACCTCTTCCCTTTGAGCCTTCCAAGATGTCGAGGTACTCCATGTGACATCACAGGATTGCTGTCTGCTGAGTTTGGCACATTTAGTGTTAAGATTAACATCTTTAGTTTGGAATTGAAATAACATGTTTAGATCTCCAAACCTAAGTAAATGCATATGTGACTACGGACCACAATACCTGTCACATGGGTCAATTTTTCGATATTGAGATTTATACATAATCTGAAAGCTAAATAAATAAGCCTACCATTGATGTATGGTTTGTTAAGATAGAACAGTATTTGGTGGAGATAGAACTATTTTAATATCTGGAATCTGAGGGTACAAAAGATCTAAATATTAAGAAAATCGCCTTTAAAGTTGTCCAAATGAAGTTCTTAGCCATGCATATTACTTATAAAAAAATATGTTTTGATATATTTATAGTAGAAAATGTACAAAATTTATTCATGGAACATGATCTATACTTAAGTTCATAATTATTTTTGCCATTAAAAAAAACTATAATTTTGACCCATACAATGTATTTTTGGCTATTGCTACAAATATACCCCAGCTACTTAACACTGGTTTTGTAGTTACATATATGGTTACAATCTTGGGATCTTGGAATCAAAATCTAATCTAAATCTAGAAATAACCAGAAAGTTTTAGTATTTAAAAAGATGCAAAGGGGAAAAAATGGAAAAGACAGTAAATATTAAAAATAATAAAACCTAACACAAGAATTTGTGTCAATGAAACTGAAAACTCTTTTTTACAAAATGTCAGATAATTTTGTTTTCATTAATGCATAAGTGATGCTTTCAGGCACATTCTTGCTGAAGAACATGCAGCTTTTGCGCAAACATTCAGAGTTCAATAATGGCAATTGAAAGCTTATTTACAGATGATGCTGATGTTTTTAGGCATATTTATCCCGAGATGAGGCCCAGGCTCAGATTTCACGTAGTCTTGCAGATAAGGACGTGCTGAGAGGCCAATTTTTGCCATGAAAGCCTGTAGCAAGCAAAGAGAAAGAAGAGAAAAATCCAAGGTAACACTGACTAATTTGTATTATGCATTAAAGAACCAACATACAGTATTTTACAACAATCAATTCTTTAGAGCAGTTTTAAATTTTGTGGTGTGACGTACATTTGTAACCTAAACACAACCACACAACTTTATTTTTAATATAATTTATTTGAATAAGTAGGACAGGAAGTTCAGTTATGAAAGCAGCAGAAGTTCGAGCAGTGAGTACCCTCCAGTCAGTCCCCCAGCCAGAAGACAGCTATGCCGCTTGAATGCAATTGTTCCTGAGAGTTTAAATTCTTTTGACGCCTGTGAGGTACATTTATGCTGTTTAATGTTCTGCTAATCGAATCCTAGTGTGAATTACTCTTTAGCTCTTTGGACCCCCTAACAGTTCATGCACTAGCTGTCTGATACATATTGTTAACAAAACTAAAAATGAACTATGTTGATGTTCTTTGTGTTATTTCTGGAAGTAACTTCCAGATCAACATTCTAGTTGTTTTCACTCTAATATGGTAGGAAGAATTGTTTAAGTAATAAAGATTTTTATATATAATAATGAAAATAAACGGTAACAATTTACGGTAACAAAATGGATGTAACTAAGCAACAGAGTGCAATTTCATGACATCCTGAAGATTGTCTGCTCTCTTCTGCTGAATACTCTATTCACAAAAAGAATACATTCAGGCCTAATTTAAGTAGGTGAACTGGAATGAACACAACCAAAGTCATATTTACCAGAGTTGCATTCAATAATTAAATTACCACTGGATGGATGCCAAAGTTTTAAAGGCCAGTTGTGACGGCTGGTGAAAGGACAGTCTGGAAACAATAGCGAGTTTAAAGTTTTAATGAGAAGATATGGCGATGGTACATAAACAAACAATGATGATGAGACAGCGATACTCCGAAGAGATGGTGAAGCGGTGAGAAGTCCAGACGGTGGTGGAGAGAAAGTGATTAATCCGGATGTAGACGGCGTGAGGCAGTAGGAGAGAGTGGCACAGGAAATGCGGGGAATAGAGCTGAAGGTAAGTGTCCATGGCTGAGTGAACGTGCGAAGAGTGGATGAGGTTCTGGGGAAACACAGACATCCAAACGCAAAACAACACTGAAGCCAGACGGGGGGATAACACATCAAACATAGAACAACGATCTCACAAACACAAGACGTGAGACAAGCCATTATATAGTGGATGAGTAATGAGTGGCAGTTGTTGCTGATACAATTAATGGAGACGCCCACAACTAATCAGTGCAGACGCGTAACACACAGAATTCACCACAAAGTGTAAACATCCCGAGATCACGGTTTACCAACCGTGACAGTACCCCCCCCCCTCTAAGAACTCCTCCTGGAGTTCCCAGAAGGGCCTACCTGCTGATTGTATTCATCAATAAGGGAGTGATCCAATATGTCCCTAGCAGGTACCCAACTCCTCTCCTCCGGACCGTAACCTTCCCAGTCCACCAGATACTGGAATCCTCGTCCCCTCCATCTCGAGTCCAGAATGTGATTAACCGAATATGTCGGTTCCCCATCTACGAGACGCGGCGGCAGGGGAACCGGAGTAGGCGGATTAATACGTGCATAAAACACAGGTTTAATTTTGGAAACATGAAAGGCGGGGTGTATCCTCTTGTACGCAGGAGGTAGTTTGAGGCGGACTGTCACCGGACTAATGATTTTGGTGATAGTGAACGGGCCGATAAATTTGGGAGCTAATTTATTAGAAACGGATCGCAATGGAATGTTACTGGTAGAAAGCCACACTTTTTGACCCACGACGTAGACGGGAGGCTTTGACCGGTGGCGATCGGCCTTGGCATTAGTGCGCCCCCTCACCCGGAGCAGAGTCTCACGGGCTCTGGTCCAGGTGCTGTGACACCTCTGGACAAACGCGTGAGCGGAGGGGACCGCGACTTCAGATTCCAGACTGGGAAACGCTGGTGGCTGGTACCCTACACTACACTGAAACGGAGAGAGGCCAGTAGCTGACACTGGCAACGAATTGTGGGCGTACTCCACCATAGAGAGTTGTTGACTCCAGGAAGAAGGATTCTTGGAGACCAAACATCTCAACGTCCTCTCTAAATCTTGGTTGGCTCGCTCAGATTGTCCGTTGCTTTGGGGATGATAACCCGACGACAAGCTAACTGACACTCCTAATAATTTGCAAAACTCTTTCAAAAATTTGGATATAAACTGAGATCCCCTGTCTGAAACCACGTCTACCGGGAGGCCATGAAGCCGAAAGACGTGATCTAAAACAGTAACCGCTGTCTCCTTGGCTGTCGGTAATTTGGGCAAGGGAATGAAATGTGCCGCCTTCGAGAACCAGTCCAATACGGTCAAAACGACCGTCATGCCATTAGAGGGCGGGAGGGCGGTAACAAAATATAGAGCGATATGGGACCAGGGTATTGAAGGGACAGACAGCAGTTGAAGAAGCCCATCAGGAGGTCGTTTAGATGACTTACCACTGGCGCAAACTGAACAAGCCAAAACAAAATCGCGAACATCGCGAGCCATATGTGGCCACCAGAATCGTTGTCTAACCAACCCATTAGTTCTACTTATCCCTGGGTGACAAGCCATGTTGGAACAATGACAATGACATAGTCCTTGGACCTCCGCCGTTCCCTCTCCCTCTGGGACAGCCGAGCTCTACCCACCTGCATGGGCTCGTGATCGTCGACAGAACCGACCGTGTTCTCTCGACTCAAGCGCCCCCTACCAGGAGAGAAGGGAGGCCTGGAAGGACTGTGTTGGCGGCCCAGACGATTAAACCTGGCCTCCACCCGCAATGCCAGGTCAATGAGTTTGTTGAGAGTAGGGGGCAGCTCGAGGAGGTAGATCTCCTGCTGAACACGATCGATAACCCATGCAGGAATCTATCCCACTGCGCCGCCTCATTCCACTGGCACACGGCCGCCAGGGTATGGAACTCGATGGAGTATTCGGTTACGGATGAAGATTCTTGCCGGAGTTCCAAGAGGCGATGGGCGGCCTCCCTGCTGGTCGCGGCCCGGTCGAAGACTCTCTTCATTTCGTCTGATAGGGGGTGGAACGAGGCACAACACGGATGTTGATTCTTTCACACTGCCGTTCCCCATAAGGCAGCCTTGCCAGAGAGAAGTGTGAGCGTGAACGCTACTTTGGATTCCTCCGTAGCGAAATTGCTGGGCTGTAGAGCAAAATGCATCGAGCATTTGTTAAGAAATGTTCTACAAAAGGTTGGTTCACCCGCATAGTTCTCCGGCGCCGGAAGTCGCGGCTCTGGCCGGAAGTGGTCCTGGGGAATCCCCGGGGGAATGGACGGCGCAGGCAGTGCGATGGGCGCAGTGGGAGACGTGAGCTGATGGATCTGCTAGGTGAGCTCGGACACCTGTGCCACCAGCGCTTGGACAGCGCGTCCGGTGTTTGAGATACTCTCCTGCTGCTGATCCATTCTTTTGACACTGTGGTACATGAAGTCGATGAGGGTATTGGTGCTCGCTGCTTCCATGATGGTGAGATTGTTCTGTGACGGCTGGTGAAAGGACAGTCAGGAAACAATAGCGAGTTTAAAGTTTTAATGAGAAGATATGGCGATGGTACATAAACAAACAATGACGATGAGACAGCGATACTCCGAGGGGATGGTGAAGCGGTGAGAAGTCCAGACGGTGGTGGAGAGAAGGTGAGTAATCCGGATGTAGACGCCGTGAGGCAGCAGGAGAGAGTGGCATGGGAACTGCAGGGAATAGAGCCGAAGGTAAGTGTCCGTGGCTGAGTGAACGTGCGAAGAGTGGACGAGGTTCTGGGGAAACACAGACATCCAAACGCAAAACAACACTGAAGCCAGAAGGGGGGTTAACACATCAAACATAGAAAAACGATCTCACAAACACAAGACGTGAGACAAGCCATTATATAGTGGATGAGTAATGAGTGGCAGCTGTTGCTGATACAATAAACGGAGACGCCCACAACTAATCAGTGCAGACGCGGAACACACAGAATTCACCACAAAGTGTAAACATCCCGAGATCATGGTTTACCAACCGTGACACCAGTGACATCAAATCTTGACAATGAAAGATATTCAGAGTTTTGCTTGAGACTTTGTTTACATTTCCACCTTAGTTTTGTATATATACTGTATCTCAGATAACCCCGCACTAAACTGTACATACAGGTGCTGGTCAAATAATTACAATATCATCAAAAAGTTGATTTATTTCATTAATTTCATTCAAAAAGTGAAACTTGTATATTATATTCATTCATTACACACAGACTGATATATTTAAAATGTTTATTTCTTTTCATTTTGATGTTTATAACTGACATCAAAGTAAAATCCCAAATTCAGTATATCAGAAAATTAGAATATTGTGAAAAGGTTCAATATTGACGACACCTGGGGCTATACTCTAATCAGCTAATTAACTCAAAAAAACCTGCAAAGCCTTTACATGGTCTCTCAGTCTAGTTCTGTAGGCTAAACAATCATGGGGAAGACTGCTGACTTGACAGTTTTCCAAAAGATGACCCTTGACACCTTGCACAAGGAGGGCAAGACACAAAAGGTCATTGCAAAAGAGAATGACTTTTCACAGAGCTCTGTGTCCAAGCACATTAATAGAGAGGCGAAGGGAAGGAAAAGATGTGGTAGAAAAAAAGTGTACAAGCAATAGGGATAACCGCACCCTGGAGAGGATTGTGAAAAAAATCCCATTCAAAAATGTGGGGGAGATTCACAAAGAGAGGACTTCAACTGGAGTCAGTGCTTCAAAAAACAACTATGCACAGACGTATGGGTTTCAGCTGTCGCATTTCTTGTGTCAATCCACTCTTGAACAACAGACAGCATCAGAAGCTTCTCACTTCAAAAAAGACTGGACTGCTGCTGAGTGGTCCAAAGTTATGTTCTCTGATGAAAGTAAATTTTGTATTTCCTTTAGTAATCAGGGTCCCAGAGTCTGGAGGAAGAGTGGAGAGGCACACAATCCAAGTTGCGTGATGTCCAGTGTAAAATTTCCACAGTCAGTGATGGTTTGTGGTCCAATGTCATCTGCTGGTGTTATTCCACTGTTTTTTATTAGGTTCAAGGTCAACGCAGCCACATACAAGGAAATTTAAGAGCACTTCATGTTTCCTGCTGCTGACCAACTTTATGGAGATGCAGATTTCATTTTCCAACAGGACTTGGCACCTGCACACAGTGCCAAAGCTAAAAGGTCT
This sequence comes from Carassius auratus, assembly GCF_003368295.1. Taxonomy (NCBI): domain Eukaryota; kingdom Metazoa; phylum Chordata; class Actinopteri; order Cypriniformes; family Cyprinidae; genus Carassius; species Carassius auratus. Next base: position 15,666,713 of record NC_039248.1, on the reverse strand, counting down.
ATGGTGTCCCTGTTCTTAATTCTTAAAACTCCCCTGACCTTAACCCCATAGAAAATCTATGGGGTGTTGTGAAGAGGAAGATGTGATATGTCAGACCCAACCATGTAGAAGAGCTGAATACACAAAACAAACCATGATTCTTAACTTGAGATGTCAGCCTAACATGCAGTTCCAGCAACTTTTGTGTGATACATGCAGGTATTACTGGAATGCAGTTTCACCATATCAGTGCAAACAAGAGTGCAAAGCATATATGCACTAAAGAACAATAACTATATAACTATGGTTATAAATCTTTAAAAAAAAATCTAATTAAATTTAATAGGGAAGTTTACACTTGATCAAATTATTATTATTTTTTCTCCAGCTGATAAAAAGCCAGTCAAAATCCATTTTTAGTAGATCCTTTCTTAGTAGTATGCTAATAATAATTCTTTACATTTATATAGTGCTTTTCTAGACACTCAAAGCGCTTACATAGTCAAGGGGTATCTCCTCATCCACCACCAGTGTGCAGCATCCACCTGGATGATGCGACGGCAGCCATAGTGCGCCAGAACGCTCACCACACACCAGCTTACTGGTGGAGAGGAGACAGAGTGATGAAGCCAATCAGCGGATATGGGGATTGTTAGGAGGCCATGATGGTCAGAGGCCAATGGGCGAATTTAGCCAGGATGCCGAGGTCACACCTCTACTCTTTACGAAAGACATCCTGGGATTTTTAATGACCACAGAGAGTCAGGACCTCGGTTTAACGTCTCATCCGAAGGACGGTGCTTGTTGACAGTATAGTGTCCCCATCACTACACTGGGGCGCTAGGACCCACACAGACCACAGGGTGAGCACCCCCTGCTGGCCTCACTAGCACCTCTTCCAGCAGCAACCTAGTGTTCTCAGGAGGTCTCCCATCCAGGTACTGACCAGGCTCAGCCCTGCTTAGCTTCAGTGGGAAACCGGTCTTGGGCTCCAGGGTGATATGGCTGGAGCCCAATATGGTTATCATCATAGTTATCATTCTGATTGTGAATGGGCCTCTATGCATAAATTTCTTCCATTATCTGAAGGTTTCTCCTCCTTCATTGTTCTGTCTGATGGCAGCATGTAGGTAATATAGTATTTTGATATGTATTTTTACATTTATTTATTTATTTATGTATTTTGGTGGTGTATCAACCTTTTACAGTTCTATGATGAAGCAATCTGCAGTATCAGTTCCAATCAAGTAGAGCCTCCCTGTTCTAAATCTCTTTGCAGACGAGGCTTTGCCTCTAGAAGTGATGTGGTAGACATTTACAGGTGAGCTGCTCATCTGGTCTGTAGCAGATAACTGTAATATCACTGTAAAGCCTGCAGTGTGTCAGTGAAAATAGCAGTTTGGTTTTGCAGTTTGGCTATATTATTGAGTTACTGCTTTTAATTGAGACTTTAAAATGGTTAGTTAGTTAGTTTAGTAGATGCCCATTGAGGTTTATTACATAATTACATTAATAACTCAATGTAACTTGATAATTGTATTTTCTAATTTACATGAGGAGGACCATGTTTACATCTGAACTGTAATCTACACAGACCAAAATCAATATCCAAAACCAATGCTATAAAATCCAAATGATTATATCATTCAATCAGATTTTCTAAATTAAATATGCTGTTTGCATGTTACTTCATGTGAAGCTTTTGTCAAGCCCAGCAGGCTTTTCAGGGTTGTAGGGTGATTTACAATACCTGGCAATACCTGTCAATGTGAACTTAAAAATAAAAAGGCAATGCTTATGCCTTGTTGAAATAGCCATGAGGTCGCTTTTTCTTTTATAATTTTTTTTTTTTTTCACATTATAATTAGACAATCCATTAGTGCTTCCTGTTTCCTTGTCTCTATGATCGTGATTGCATTCCTTGTTGCATTCTATGTTCCCATGACTCACTTTCATAAAACTAATTCATAAACCAACAGGTCATTGTTTCCGTATGTACATTCACCAGTAGAGATAAAGATGTCGTGTAGTAGGCATATCTAAAAATAACTTTAGAAATCGGAGAAAGGAAGTTATGTATGTGTACTAACAAATGGATTTCTTCATTTTTTACAAAAGCATTAATGAAAGTTTTAGGTGCTAAACTCTAACAACATATGTGACCAATCACGGAAAGTAGGGACACAAGTCTGGGGCATTTTGAGTTATTCACAGATTCTGAAAGTGTAGTCTCCAAGCTTTCCAACAATGTGTAACACATGGAAATCTGATAATATTTGGAGAAGTTGTGGCCATTTGAAGGTAGGCACTCAAAAAAACTCAAACAGCAGAAATAGCCTCTGAAGATTTGCAGTTCTCACTGCTGCAAGTGACAATGGGGCTCATTTACATCTCATTTAGATAAGCCATACCCCCTGCATAGCAAGGACAGACACAACGGGAAAAATCGGACCGCATACTATTAATAATAAAGGAGAATGTGCATTATAAATGTCAGTAATTTATATTTTTTGACTTTTATAAAAATGATTTAGAGGCTGAAATATGTGAGTTTTATCTTTTTATAAAAAATCTTTAATCTTTCAAATGTGGCCATCATTTTTAAAGTTATTATTTTAATGTTTATGTAAACAAAAAGTACATATTGATGCTAATTTTATTTGTTATTTGCTGTTTTTCTACATAAAACTTGTTGTAAACTTGTTGTTCTGTGATAACCGATGAGCTAGCTAATAACAATAGGTAGATATGGGAAGGTCTAAACATGGACTAAACATGAGATAACGTGTGTTCTTAGAATGAACACAAAACGACAAACTTTGATGTTTATGGAAACTCAACCCATAAGAAACAGAAAAGTATTCTTGCAGATCCGAAGTTTGCACTGTGCGTCTGTTTGCCTCTAAATGTTACGGATTTTCCAAATTTCTCTGTCTTTATCCCCATCAAATGTTACTATCGATATAGCCTCTGATATCTTACGGTCCAACTCGTCTGACGCCAGTCCAATACATTCTTCCTCGTCATCATCTTCGCTCAGTTGTAGATTAGGGATATTATACAGTCTTATTATGCTGCTTTCATCTTCGCTCAGATTATCTTCAGAATCAGTGAGCGCTTGTTCGCTAGAGCCGGCCAGAGCGCTGCATACTAAGTAGCCACACTTCCCTCGGAGGGGGGGGGCAATAACAAAATAAACAAAAGCCGGCTTATCCAGTATGGAAATACAGACAGACAATGAAACGCCCCTACTGCGTGCTAGAATCTCCGACAAACTAGCTGATTTCAACCTCAAAATGTACGCTTTTAAATATACCAATACTGCTATCTCAAACAAATAAAATGAATAAAATAAATATAATAAAATGAAACATCTCAAAATAATACTGAAATAAAAATGGACATTTCTACGACTTACAGTTTTCAGAGTCTAAACGTGAATTTCTTAAAGGGGGGATGAAATGCTCATTTTCACTCAATCTCCTGTTAATCTTGAGTACCTATAGAGTAGTACTGCATCCTTCAGATCTCCAAAAAGTCCAATAAAAGTTTTATTATATTTATAATAGAAAAATAGTCTGTGCCGATTTTTTTCGAAAAAAACACGAGCCGCTGGAGGCATGACGTGTGGGCGGAGATAAAGAATCACGAGCGCGAGTAGGCTTTTGCGTTGAGAGCGTTTGGAAGTTGTGACATTACCGTGAGGAAAAAAAAAACATCATCCAAAACAAACCATGGCTAACAGTCAGATTCAGCCGTTTATTTATGATCCAGAATCAGATCCCGAGGCTGAAACTGAACGAGAGCAGCAGCAGCAACAACTACAACAGCGTCTCTATGTGGTATGTATTGAAACTGTATATATTTGCTTATGTAACTCCTCTCTCCCGGGTCCTTTCTGACGCTCCTCGCACTCGCTCCTAGCGGGGCTCGAACCCGGGTCTCCTCTAACAAGGAGGCTAAATGGCTACAGCCACTAGCGTCTGTTGCTAGTGCGTCTCTTGAGATCGGGGAGGTTTACCTTCACAGCACTACTCGCTGGCCTCCGTTACACTTAGCGGTTTTGGAAAATGACTAAGTTCCACTTTATGTCGTCTTTTTTTTTTCTTTAAAGGTGTACAAGGTTTACTTGATGTGCTTACGCGCCGATAGCTAAGTTAACAACACAGAGATATTTGAAGCAGTTTTACTCACCTCCTCCGGTTCCAACACACGATTGTTACCCTTTTTTGTTAGGACTGCATTATCCTTAAGAAATAAACGATATGCAAATCCGTCATCAAACTGGGCCTTGTTTGTAAAACAAGCATCTTCAAAATGCAGGGAACAAAAAAAAACACTTGCACAACTCCGTCGATGCTCTTTAAAAATAAACTCCGTCCACTGGTCCCTTGATGTTTTTTTTGTTTTTTTTTTGGTAATCTGTGCAGGGTTGTCTTGCCCTAGCAACCAAAAACACACTTCTTTTGTGACATTTCGCTCTCGCTCTGGTCAGTGAATGTCTCGTCTCTGCTCTGCTATACGGGAGCGCGTGCTCTTCCGGGAGAAGTGCCCTTAGGACCCATATAAGGAAATTCCGCTCCATCTAACGTCACACATACCCATACTCGAAAAAAACTTTCCGAAACTTGTGACAAACTGGAAGGTGTATTTTTGGAACAATTAATTTTTGAAACTTTGTCCATGTTTAGCATGGGAATCCAACTCTTTAACAGTGTAAAAAACTCAGTATGCATGAAATAGCATTTCACCCCCCCCCCCCCCCCCCCCCGCCCCTTTAAGTAATTAAAAGCTTTTTATGTTAGCGTAATAACATACTTCAATGACATACTTCTAGATAATAGTTTCCGGTTGTGAAACTATTACACCAAATTGTCCCTTTCTAATTTTCATTCTGATAGGAGATAGTTTTGATGAGTCAAAATCACCAGCGTCACTTCCCTGTTCTACAAGCAGATGGAGCCCTAATGACAGGTAAAATAATAAGTGAAAGTAAAACACAATAATCAAATTTATTTCACATACATTTATTAATTTAATGGTCATATTGTTAAACATTTTTTGTATATATCTAGTGTCTCAAGAGTGTCAGCTCCGCCCTTCCTAATGCGCTCCAGACCTCAGGCCCTGCGGATCACTGGTCGCGTACTCACTGTGTTTTTCCAGGGAGAAATGCTGCTGAATCAAATACAGGTCATCGGGGGCAATAAGACCGGTGTGTTTGTGCTTCATGTGAAGGATCATCTGCTCATAACACAGGCATCAGCCCTGGATCTCAGATACTTCAGGTTTGAATTTCTGGATTCTGAACTGAACTCTACGGTTTTTGTTTCAGGATTTCAGAATTCTCAAAAATTGCTTTCATTTAAATGTAAAACCAATAGTTAGTCTTTAATAGCTAAAATGCCCTTTACCATTCAGAACTTTTGCGAAACCCAGTCTAGCTTGAATAGTGAAGAAATTCCTCTGAAAAGCAAAATGGTAGGAGACATGAGATTTATGAATGGCAGGTCCCTCCTGATTCTTTCAAAGATAAGAAGTAAAATAAAAAGCGGTATTTTAATCCCTCTCTTTGAATAAGGAAAGATAATAAGGATGAATTAAGGAATAAGGAATAATTTAGAAGAAGGCACTTCTTCGGATTGGGCAGAGACTGCTTTAGCTCTAGCTTCTGTTGAAATGGACATTGAGAGTGCTCTCTCCTAGCGCTCCTCTCGCGATTATAAGCACATGAGGAGTTACTAGGTGGAGACTCGTGCAGTGACCAGATTAAAGCCTTAAAATTTGATTTTGTACATTATGATTTCATAGGTCAGAGAGACGGTAGCTGCTATCTCTCCCCTATTGGAGCAACATCAATTAAATAAAAATATAAATAAATGATGATGATTATGATGATGAATAATAAAATATATATATAAAATTTATATATGAAAAGACAGCAATTGTTTCATGCCAAGCCACGTACTGCAACAGCATCTGCACTTGGATGGAATGCATTTCATGCTGTGGGTCGGACTAGTACTGCCCTGCACACCATAGGTTTTGCAGGCGTATCAGGCTGATTCAAAAAATAAATAAATAAATAAATCTGAGTGCCAAGAGGAGACTTTTAATATGTTTCTCACTCACTGTGCTCAAGTGTCGGGGCTGTCAAAAAATAAATAAATAAACAGTCCCGACCTGATCCAGCTCCTCTGGGGTAGGAGGTTCAAACAGAGAGTGTGGCGAGTTGTGCGCCCCCTCATAAGACTGGGGAGCAGCTTGTAACACTTGGCAGCCGCAGATGGAGCTGGACTAAAGTACAGTCATCACTACCAAAGCAAGGGCTTTAAGCTGTGCCCAGGACAAAGGGTGTGTCCCCTCAGGGAGGGCCCTGGAAAATTCCATCAAAAGTATAAGGCTCTTCCCTGGCACCCTTAGGGGATCACTGAACAACCTCCGCCACCACCGGTGTTTCGGGGGGCAGTGGCCTCCAGTGAAATGGTACATGCTCTGTTGCATCCATGTTTCAGGACACCAGACGTCTTAACCCCCCCAAACCCCCCCCCCCCCCCACACACACACACACAACAAACAAAGTGTCACATTTAGTGCCCTTTTTGGAGAAGCTGGCAGCGTGGAAGCTACTGCCAAATATCTCCCCATGTGTCGAAAGAATTGTAATGAAGGGCAACAGGATTCAATTTGCACATCGTCTTCTGCGTTTCAACAGCCTGGTCTCCACCTCTGTGAAACCGGCATGTGCATATCTGTTGACACAGGAATCACAGACTCTGCTGGTCAAAGGGGCCATAGAATGTGTTCCCCTGCCAGACAGAGAATCAGGCTACTACAGTCTGTATTTCTTGATTCCCAAGAAAGACGGGGGGCTGCGTCCAATCATAGATCTATGGACGTGTATTTTCATTTTTAAATATTGCCACAACTCAGGAGGTTCCTGGGGTTCACTTTCAGGGGCGAAGCTTACCAGTGTCAGGTTCTTCCATTCGGCCTAGCTTTGTTATCCCGCACTTATCCGAAATTCATGGATGCAGCTCTGGCTCCTCTATGACTCCAGGGCTTCCACATTTAAAATGTATATAAACGACTGGCTGAATTTGACCCAGTCTCAAGAGCTTGCGCTTCAACATCAGCATGTCATCCTAGCTCATCTCAAATCATTGGGGTTGAGACTCAACGTCAAGAAAAGCGTTCTCTCTCTGGCTCAGAGGACAACATATTTGGGTGTGGTATGGGATTCGATCATAACACATGCATAGCTGTCTCCTGCATGCATCAAATCCATTCTAAACACCCTAGAGAACATCAAGCTATGCCAGAAAGTCACTGTTCATCACTTTTAGAAGGTTTTTAGGTCTCATGGCAGCTATATCCATGGTGATACCTTTGGGCCTCCTGCACATGAGACCGTTTCAGTTGTGGCTCAGAGCCAGGGGATTTCATCCAAGGGTCAATCTAATCCCCAGTGGCAATTAAGGGTTACGTGCCAAGGGCTTCGTACCCCATCAATGTGGTTCAGACCCCAGTTTCTGACTTTGGTTCCCACTCTAGGTCCGTGTTGTCATCGCAAGATGCTAATGACAGATGCTTCCCTCATGGGCCTTAGTTGGCTGTCCAGCCCAAGGGATCTGGAGAGGTCATCTTCTCGAATTGGTACATCAATTGCCTCGAAATGAAGACTGTTCTGTTGTTTCTGGCCCTGAAATACTTCCTCCAGCAGCTACCATGTCCTAGTGCGGGTGGACAACACATCTGTAGTCTCTTACATAAATCGCCAGGGCGGACTGCAGTCACGCCGCTCGAATGAGTTAGCACTCCAGGTTCTGCTTTGGGCAAAGGAAAAGTTCCTGTCCCTCAGGGCGATTTACATTCCTGGGCATATGAATGTGGGAGCAGACTTGCTGTCCAGACAAGCTGTGAAACACGGGAAATGGAAACTCCACCCCTAAGAAGTCAAATCTGAGAAAGATTTAAAGTAGCAGAAGTGGATCTCTGTGTTTCACAGGAGATGACACAATGTCCCCTCTACATCTCTGACTCATCCAGCTCCCCTGGGTCTGGACGCTATGGCCCATGCGTGGCCCAGACTGCGTCTTTACGCCTTTCCTCCGATTTCCTCTGCTCCCGGGAGTCCTGGCCAAGGTCCGTCGACAGGGGTCTCGCCTCTTACTGATAGCGCCCCGTTGGCCGACCAGAGTTTGGTTCTCAGATATAATATCCCTCCTCGATGGCTCACCATGGGCGATTCCAGTCAGGAGAGATCTTCTCTCAAGAATGGGGGACAGTACTTCATCCCCTGCCTGAGCTCTGGAACCTTCACGTCTGGCCCCTGAGGGGGACCAACTAGAGATGCTGGCCTTCCAGCCACAGTAATAGAGACTATTCGAAGTGCTAGGACTCCCTCATCTAGAAGAATTTATGCCCTCATATGGAGTGTTTTTGAGGGCTGGTGCATGACACACCATGCAGACCCAGCTCACTGCCAAATTGTTTCAGTACTGGAGTTCCTGCTATAGAAATTTGTCCTCAGGCACATGCCCTAGTACTCTCAGAACTTACATGGCCGCTAGTTTGGCTTGCCATGTTTTGATTGACTGGGTTTCTGTGGGAAAGCACCCTCTAGTCGCCCGCTTCATTCATGGGGCTCAGAGGTTGAGGCCTTCAGGGGATTTAGCCGTAGTGCTCGAGGGGCTGGCTGGCACCCCTTTCGAACCATTAGAATCAGCGCCTGCCAGGCTTCTGACTCTAAAGATGGTTTCTCTTATGGCCATTACCTCTCTAAGGAGATTTCGGGATTTACAGGCTTTGTCAGTCCTGCCTCTTGTTCCAGTTCAGCCCCTAGGCAAAGCTATTTTGCATCCTCACCCTAATTATATTCCCAATATTCCTTACTGTATCCAGTACGTGCTCTTCAGACTTACGTCCACCGCACTAGCCAGTGGCGTAAGTCAGAGCAGCTTTTCATATGCCATGGGAGCCGCAACAGGGGGGGAGGGGGGGTTCGGCTGCCTCCAGGCAAACAGTTTCACATTGGGTGAGGGATGTTCCTCCTCAAGTGTGTGATGCGGCAGGTTGGTCCTCTTTGCACACATTAGTCAGGTTCTATAGTTTGGATGTCCATCCTACTCATTTCCAAGGACATCTGTCCTCCGCCATGTACAACACCGGAGCAGAAGAGACTTCACTTACTGTGTCCAGTATATGCTCTTCAGATTTACTTCCACCGCACTAGCCAGTGGCGTAAGTCAGAGCAGCTTTTCATATGCCGTGGGGGCCGCAGTCAGGGATTCGGCTGCCACCAGGCAAACAGTTTGACATTGGGTGAGGGTTGCTATTGCCCTAGCCTACGAGGCGCGTGGTCAAACTTCGCCACTAGGAGTTAGTGCCCATTCAACCAGTTGGGTTGCATCTTCAATGGCTTTAGCAAGAGAGCATGTCTGGATGTCTCTTCAAACAAAGGGGTAACCTGAGGATGTTTCCGTTTCATGTCTATTTATAACCTGTAGGTGCACGTTATCAGTGACGTCACCTGCCGAGGTTATTTAAGCCAATTATTGGCGTGTTTGACACACATGCTTCACAACCGGTCGAACAAAGAATGTTCTCATTAGCGCTACTGAGCACAGCATCTCGTTCCCACTTTTTCAGGGAACAGGGTTTCAGTCAAGTAACCCGAGGTGATCACTCACACCCAAAGCAGTTACTGTAAATTAAATGATCACAGATAATAGTTTTGATGTACTCTGCTTGACTGAAACCTGGCTAAAACCAAATTATTATTTTGGTCTAAATGAGTCTACTCCACCAAGCTACTGTTATAAGCATGAGCCCCGTCAAACTGGTCATGGCGGAGATGTTGCAACAATATATAGTGATATTCTCAATGTTACCCAGAAAACAGGATACAGGTTAAACTCTTTTGAAATACTTCTGCTAAATGTTACACTGTCAGACATGCAAAAGAAATCGAATGTATCTCTTGCTCTGGCTACTGTGTATAAACCACCAGGGCCGTATACAGAATTCCTAAAAGAATTTGCAGATTTTCTCTCAGACCTTCTAGTTACAGTTGATAAGGCGCTAATCATGGGAGATTTTAATATTCACGTTGATAATACAAATGATACATTAGGACTTGCGTTTACTGACCTAATAAATTCCTTTGGAGTCATGCAAAATGTCACCGGGCCCACTCATCGTTTTAATCATACACTAGATTTAATTATATCTCATGGAATCGATCTTACTGCTATAGATATTGTACCTCAAAGTGATGATATTACAGACCATTTCCTTGTATCATGCATGCTGCGTATAACTGATATTAACTATATGGCTCAGCGTTACCGTCTGGGCAGAACTATTGTTCCAGCCACCAAAGAAAGATTTGCAAATAACCTGCCTGATCTATCTCAACTGCTATTTGTACCCAAAAAATACACATGAATTAGATGAAATCTATCAATCTATTGTCATTAGTCTCATTATAAATACCTGTCTTTCCCTGTTGTTTATATGTAGGCTCTCCTCTCTCACGCTGCAGTTTTCCACAAGTTCATCAAACAACCGCAGTAAGAATATTTCATCAAGCACGGTGAGTAATGGCTTCTCCTACAATTGTTATTTGCACCTCTTGCCACATGTACAGTTTATCTATCTCTGTCGCTGATGAGGGATTCACATGTGATAAATGCAGGGAAACAGTTAGGCTGACCGAGAAGATTTCAGAATTAGAGACACGCATCCAAACTTTAATTGAGGACAGTAAGAATGTTAGGGCTCTAGATATGGC